>NW_003852450.1:680062-732870 GCF_000181295.1 Otolemur garnettii | reverse complement strand
CCCAAAGTTACATATCTTCCTAACCAGTGATCCATAGCTCATCCTTCTCTAGGAAGCCCAGCCCAATGGCCTAGTCTATATTTAAGGGCATGATTGTTTTTTTTTTTTTTTTTTTTTTTTTTTTAGTATTTAGATCCTCTGAGAAGTTTCTATTGAAATAACTCTTGGGAAGAAAATTTCCCAAGACAGAGTGAAGCATCCCTCCAGCTCTGGCCAATGAACTTCATTTGTCCTATTCCAAGTCCATCCATCTTAGGATACCCTGCTAATTGAGTGCCAACAGAGAGGTGAGGAGATGTGGAGAGATGACATAGGATAAGAATCTGAATTGTATTATCTGACCATCCTATCTGGATCTTCACACCTTCTAAGATCTTACTACTGGGGCAAAGGCAGGAAATTGAACCTTAATTCCTATTCCCTTGGTTCTGATTGATCCAGAGTCATTTTCCATTTCCCTTCAGCAAATAAGACTCAAAGGTGGTTTCTTGGTGCCAGAATAAAGCAATATCCTAGACAAAAATTTCCTCAAGCAATGTTAGTTTTAGAGTACTGCAAAAGCCATCTCCCCTAAAGGCAGCACCAACAGATTTCTAGGCCCAGGTTTCCTTAGCTTGGCAATTGTCTGGAAGTTTCCTGCTTTTGTGGAGCAAACACTATAGAATAAATTGAAAACATTAGAACTCTAAAGCATCTTAAAAATCATCTATCTCAGTCTCCTTTTTGATGAAGCAGATAGAAAAACTCCAGTGAAAGAATGTTACTTATCCAAGTTATAGAACTGGTCCATTGCTCTTTCCAAGGTTCTGTATGGCTTTACCATTTCCCCTGCTTTTACTGTGCACATATTATGTGCAAGATAGGATGAGGGGTCGTGAAGCATGGAAAAACATGTCCTGCTTTTGAAGAACTCTAAGGGTTGTGAGAAAGAAAGATAATTTCAGTGTAATGTTCTTAAAGCTTTAGGAGGTGAAAATTTAAGTTTAGAGACATATTCTGTCTTGGGTAGACTGTATTCTTAATCTTTTGATTACAAAGAAAAAGAACATTCAAATAATTTTACTCTTATACTAATGACCAACTACAATGGTAAGAAATACACAGAAACTGTGTTTAACTGGCAGCTCTCTTTAATACCATGGACAGTTCTGGATCCCTTCATTGATGTGACCCCCTAAACCCACAGCCAAGTCCCTGCAAGGACAACTGGTAGACTGATGTCATTAGGAGCCAGGCTAGGGGGATTGAGGCACCTGTGGCAAAAGTGAGGGTCTGTGGTGGGGTCTTATCACAACTGATTTTTGTCTTACAAGGAAATGCAAAGATACCCTGGTGTATATATAGAAACATACAGAGAAGAACAAAATACCAGGATTCTACAGCAAAATTCTTTGACAGGAATTTACTAGACATTACTTGTTCCCCCTGTTGGTAGAGAGACAAAACCTACGTTTTTGGAAGCACTTTCTAAATAGATAACTTGTTCATACCATTTATTTCTCATAAGAAGGAAAAAAAAATCTTCATCTAATGCTGAAAGGAAAATGTAACATTTCCCCCTCTTGGAATTGTTCACAACAGTTTTCTAAAATAAGAAAACAATGCAAATAAGGAGATATCAGAAGATAAACCAGACACTGAGCTCCCAACAGCCAGCAAGGTGATACCCAAGCTGGGTCCTCAAAGGAGAAGGAAAGTTGGCACCGTGGACAGCACTGGAAGGCACATTCACCAGAGGATAGAATATGAAAAAAAAAAAAAAAAAAGGCACAAGACAGTAGGATCTGTGAGGAGTTATACACCAGCACCTGCATTTTAAAAGGAGGAAACTGAGACATTAAAAAGTACTCAGGACGTGTCCAAGATGGGTGGTGAGTTAGCAGCAGGGACAGAGTGCCCAGGTCTTCTGACTCCCAAACATGCCGTGGCTCTTCACTCCTCCGCCTCTGACTTCGTATCTCTAGAAGGCTGGAACAAAAAAGGGATAGGCTGGACCTACCACATTCTTTTTTTTTTTCCATAATATTCTACTAGTGTCTAAAACATCCTTGCTACGGAAAGCCAGCTTGCTTTTGTTTGGGTTTTTTTTTTTTCTTTTTGGCAAGTTTGATTAGACAAGCAGAAAGTGCTGAATTTTCAATATGCAAATGAAATTAAAGGCCACCCAGGGATGAAGGAGCCCTACAGGAATGCTTTATTGACTGCTGCAAATTTACCCAAATAACTATTTTTTTAAAAAAATAAATAAATAAATAGAGTTACAACCTCCTTTGTTCTTCCCCTGAGGAGCTGCCTGTTTTTCACCTCTAATTTCATATCATTGTCGGAGTGGTGCATGGTGCATTATTTATGGATGGAATATCAAATGAAGGTGGCTACACTAAGAAACTGGAATTAGATTAATCACAAAATACATGGATATCAGCCATTTGATCTTTAAGTGCTTACTTTTGGTGGGTGTAAACGGGGAGCAGAATTAAATTTTCTTGGCTCGTATGTATTACTGCAAATATATAAAATATTCTATGTCCTTTCTTTAGTTATTTTCAGGAGTGTTTGTACAATTATAGACTTTTACCCCCAAGGAAATCTAAAATAGTGAGGGCTTCTGAGAGGTACATTGATATTATGGTGAATGTATTTTTAAAGAACAGGAAATTAGGTGGCTCAGAACAATTCTACGGTTGCAGTATGGTGCTACCTCGACTGGGCAAAACTAGAAACCTCTTAACAAGTACCAGACTTTTTTTTTTTTTTTATTGTGAGCCATGGTGTCACAGCTCACAGTAACCTCCAGCTCCTAGGTCCAGGCAATTCTCCTGTCTCAGCCTCCCAAGTAGCCAGGACCACAGGCGCCTGCCATAATGCTGGCCACTTTTTGTTGCAGTTTGGCTGGGGCCAGGCTCGAACCTGCCACCATTGGTACGGGGGGCTGGCACTCTACCCACAGAGCCACAGGTGCTGCCTCAAGTACCAGACTTTTTAACCCCCCTGAAATAGTATCTAAAACTGTTGGAACCATTTTTTTGCGTAAATTTATAATTGTAATCCAATCAGGATCCTATTACCTGCAGATATAGTTGGGATCATGACTTTGTTGGGCTCTTATCCTTTTCATCCTCAAATGAGGGATTGTGACATTCAGTCAAGGAAATCGGCTTTGTCCATAAAGCTGAAGGATCAGCAAATCAGCTCCAGTGTTCCCATGCACATTATGATGGAAGGGACCTGACACATTGCTGCATCACTCCTTTTAGTCCCCACATAGCTCATCTTCCAGGAGGCCTGGGTGAACTCCCAGGACAAGAGAACATCAAGAGAGTGCTTAGCACAGCTGTTGTAAGTATGAGCTCTGGACTCAGTCAACCTGTGTTTAATTCCTGGTTTTCTTCTCACAAGCAAGAAGAACTGGTACAAGGAGCTTGAGATATGTCTAAGGGTTATCTTTAGTAGGATCGTGATGACACTGACTACCTCCCTTTATCCTTGAAAGAGTTAAATACTACTTACGAAGCTCTGAACATAGCAATCATTCAGTTCTAAGGAGATTTTCTTATAATACATAAGAAAACAAGGTAGCCACACTTTTGGAGAGCTTTTATGTGCCGCGGCTGTGTTGAATGCCTTACGTATATTAACACAGTAATCTTTTCATCTGTGGGTGGCAGAGCCAGATTCAAACCCAGGTAGCCTGGCTCCAGAATAAGGGTGCTTAATCCCAAATCTTTGCAATAGGACCTCAACTGAGTGATGGGACCTGGTGCAATGACCTAGGACCATTCTGTGCCTCCATTTTTCTATTAAAGAGTGAGAGTATAAGAAAGGCAGGTCTGTCACAAAGCTCCTTATGCTGTGAGCATAAAGTGGCTGACAAAAATATTCCACACTTCCCTTTAGGGTGTTACCAAACTGACAGATATTTGTGGGTTTCTAATCAGCACCTTAAAAAATGAAAACAGAGATAAACCTGCTGTCACTGTTTATATCAGAACAATTTCTGGTCCAAACAGTAAGTGCTTATGACTAAATGCAAATGCAATGATAGTTAATAAATGTTATTCTCCTCTAATCTGAAAAATAATGTGAAACCATTTCAGTAAAACTAAAGTGAACAAGTATAAGTTGAATAAACTCATGCAATTAACTACCACAATTGAGATGGCAGCCTCTTAAATTCACTTAGATCTCTAGATTTTACCTTATGAACCTTCAGCATAAGGTAGAAGTTTGGGCTGATGGACTTAAGGTTGATCTTCCAGATATGTCATGAATCAGTTCATTTCTTTGTGGAGACATTATTAGCCCTTCAGTCTAAAACAGGAGCCAGCAAGCTTTCTTTAAAAGGGAAAGACAGTAAATATTTCAGTCTCTGTGGGCTATAGAATCTCTTTAGTAACTACTCTCTGCTGTGTAAAAAGCAAACACAGACAATGTATAGATGAATGCATATGATTGCATTTCAATGAAGCTTTATACACGACAGGCGAAAGGCTAGGTTTAGCCCATAGGTCACAGTTTGCCAACCCTTCATCTAAAATACTATCACTTTCCAATCCATTTAAAATACATATGCCACTTCTTTGCTTAAAATGCTTCAATGCTTTCTCATTGCACTTACATTAAACTTAAGCTTCATGGCATTAAAAACCACATGATGGGACCCACCCATCAACCCAGGGTTATCTCATATCTTGCTCACTTTAGTTCACTAGCTTCCTTTCTTTGATTTTCAGTGTGCACCTCTGGGCCTTTGCACATGCCATTCCCTTTCTTTTTCAAAGTCCCTTTCCTTACTCTCTGCTTCCCTGAGTCCTCAATTCAAATTAGATAACTATTCATAACTCTTATAGTATGCTACACTCTTCCTTCAGAGCACTTAATTCATAATTAAATATTTATTTGTGTAAATATTTATTTAATATTAATAGCTAACTATCCTCCTACCAGACTTAGTACCATAAGGGTAGAAATCAGTCATGTTTGTTCACCCACGTATTATATACTCTTGACACATAGTAGTGCTCAAGAGTTGTCTGTTAATTGAATGAACACATTGTTTATCTCTAAATACAATTTAGTGAAATTGTCATCTTTCTTCTTCCTTTGGAGAACAGAAAATGTTGGGGCCAGGATAATTTTTTCCCTCTATTACAAATGGAGATATTGCCCCCAAATGATGACATAAACCATTAGGAGGAGTTGCAGCACAAGTCCAAGAATGTTTTCCCAGCTTAATAATTTCCTGAGACATTTAGAAGTCCAACAAGCTCATGTTTGAGGAATTGCTTTGGAATTGCAACCTTACCCTTGGTGATGTCTTTGGAAACTCTCCAGTCAATTTTCAAAGACCTCTACCTTTTGTGCTGGAGTGATGCTTATTCTGGGAGCCCCTCTGATGCCATAATCACCTTCATTCAGAGTACTGACCTAGCACAAGAGTTGTGCATTCACTATGTGCTAATTTTGAAAAGTTTACAGAGCTGGGCTCCTCTACAGATTTTCAAGAAGACATTTATGGTTCTAAGCACCTTCCTTGGAATCATTAGGCAACAAATTTGCTTGGAAATTTCTTTCATTGTATCTTGGTGGAGATGAAATATGATCACTTGCTGGAAAGAAAACAACAATAAAAGGAGAGAAAAATCTTTCTAAGTGCTCCCTAAAAACAAGGAAATCTGATATGTGGCCTGTGTGCTGATATAATTATGAGACTTCTAGCTCTGAGCTATAACAGATGGGAATGTTCTCTCTCTCCTTGGTGATAAGGTGAATGGTTTCCCCCAGGGATGTGTGGGGAGAACTGCTGAGTTGGCAGTGTTGGTGCCAAGCAGCTGGTTGCTGACAAGATTATAGGCAGAGATTGGCACTAGGTGGTAGGGGTGGGGGTTAAAATTATGGGGATGGAGTACTTTGATGCAAAAATAGCCCCTCCTCTTTATCCAGTCATAAAGTTGAGACTTGAGGCAACTCATTCTGAATAATGAGTGAAAATCCAAAAGACACTAAAGACGAGCATTCATTCATTCAGCAACTGTTTATTGAGCACCTGTGGTATGGCAGCTATTGTGATGACTGCCGAGGTATGAATTCATAGAAAAGATGAAAAGCTCTGCCCTCAGGAGGCTCCCAGCTTAGTGAGGGAAATTAACACTGAAAAAATAAGCTTGATAAAGTGTTATTATGAACAGAAAAGGCCTCATAGAGGCAAGAGCTCAAGATAAATATGTAAAAAACCGGTAGGTATTTACTGTGAGGTTGTTAGGTTTTTGTGGGGGGAGTATGACTTCAGCAGAGAATGACTCTCTCGTCCTCTTTGCCCTCCACTGGACCCTTGCTAAGGTCATACCCACATGCATGCACTTTCTTTAAGAAGTGTCCTAAGTTTTTGGTTCTTCTCTTTGTCCTTAGTGTTCTTTCAAGCTGGATTTTCTTTTCTTCTCCCTTGAGTACTTCTGAAAATATGGAACACTTCTTAGACCATTTTGAACAATTTGAACTGTCTTAAGGCCCTAAGGAAATATTAAATATGAATACACAGAATAGGATGGTCAGGTTTGCTTTTTAGAAAACTCACTTTGTTGTTTTAGAGAATAAGCTAGAATGTGAAATTTGGGGCCCATTAGGAGACAGAGAGAATTATTCTTCCAGAAGTGTTGAGGGCCTGAACTAAGGCAGCATTAGTTATCAGAGAAGAGTGTAGATATGAAAGATGTTTAGAAAATGAAGATAAACACAATACCTGATCAGATACAAGTTATTTTGTTTATGTGCTTTGGTTGGTGGGGTAAATGGTGATAATAGCACTATATCATTAGGAAAACATGAAGAAACAGATCTTGGGGAAAGATATTGATTCTCCTTGGCCTGGAGATGCTGGGTTGGGATTCAGTGTTTGAAATGCATATTTGCCATCTGAACGGAAATGACAGGAGGTAAGGTCACAGAGATTTGAAACTCAAGAGACAGAATGAGCTAGATTATAGATGATAAAAATAAAAATCTTAGTGGCTTAGAAGAACAAAGGCTAATTTCTTCCTCATTCTACATCTATCGTAGGTAAGTAGAAGTCCATTGCTCATTGCAGAACCAAGCTGAGAACAGTCATTTCAGAAGTCATTGCCTATTAGGTCAGATGGAAAAAAGAGGTCTGGAGCATCTTGCCCTAGTGAATAAATGTTTGACCAGAAAGTGGCATGTAGCATTTCTGTGAAGAACTAGTCAGTGGTTACACCTACCTGCAGGGATCCAGGAGTGTACTCTTCTTGGAGGGAGGGAGAGCTGGAAACAGTTGGCAAATGGCAACAATGACTATCACAGGGCCAGAAATAAAGATGTAGATGGCAGTAAGGCTGTGGCAGTGGATATCGCCAGAAAAAAAACTACAGGGAGTTCACAAGGAATGAGGCTAAATACAGTCCTGAGAAAATCCTTCTACTTAGGATACTTTGTATAGAGGAAATAAAGTCACAAAGGCAGGATGAGAAGAAATGATCAAAAAAGTATCAGGACAACCAGAATGGCATTACAAAGAATAAAAGGGAAAAAATTTTAATGAGGGAGCATTTCAATAACAATCAACTACATCTCCCTTTTAAACAATAGCCAAGCTGTCCTTGTAGAGTGGTAGAAACATATTCTTTTCCTTTTCAAAAATTTGGTGTACCAGATTCATTAATTTCTCCAGCTGACAGGAACATCAAAGGATTCAAATATTGCAGCCTACACAATGGTGTATTACAAAGTTCTCTATAATAGTAATATATAATATATTTATGTCTATATAATATAATTAATTTGTAATCTTTCTCTTTGTAACTTGTATCCATGGTTCTGTTCTCTGAAATTAGTTAAAGAGGGGGCTTTTAGTTTTGTTCCCCACTCAACCTTATAATATCATTGAATAGTGACTGGAGTTGATGACTGACTTCTTAATACTTAATGTATATAAGAAACAACTTGCAGAAAGACCAAGACCAGTTGTAATTTACATATTCCAATTTTCAGATGCAGGATCAGTTATCCAAACAACTTCTCTTGATTCAAGCAGAAAAGTAGGTTATGAGGCAAAGAGATAAGTTGAGATAGTATAATATAATTTCTAAAGAAAATTAAATACCATTAGTATAGAAGATGTATACTATATTTGGCTTCTAACTGTGGAGCAGGAAGTCACTTAGTCTCTCTGAGCAGATATTTTTGCATCAGTGAAATGGATACCTGCTCTGTCTATCTCACAGGGTTATTATTAGAAAAGACTAAAGTAGGCTGGGCTGGGAATGTTCACAGGTGTCCAAGAGAAGCCCTGTTAAAGCTTAGCCTTCATTGACACAAAACCAAGAACCATGGAAAACAATGGAATGAGGAGACACTTCCAGGCTGCAGAACTGTAGCCTCATCAAGGACCTGTCCCCATCACCAGAATGTGAGACCTAGAAACATTTGCTCAGAAGGATTTCAGAATTGCAATGGACCAGTTCCTGATTGTTTAGCTTTTGTTATTTCTATTCTGGAGGAGATGTGTCAGTTGTGGTCACCTTATTCCAATTCATCATTGCATGTTTGATGTTGGGGGGACAAACTTATCTTTTTATTTCATAGGCTCTGGATTACAAGAAGCTACATCTAGATGTGCTATCAATCACAGGATGCTAGTGGAAATAGAGAGAAACTGAAATTTGAGAGAAATGGTTGTGATTAGAAGACACTATGGTAGACAATGGCAAAAATGGCTGCGAGTCATCATTCCCTCCTTGAATTCACGTCCCGTGCAGTGTACTTTGCATCTATTTCATAAATAGGTGGGATCTACTTTTCCATGCTTTAAATCTGCTCTGGTCCTTGATTTCCTTTGACCAATAGAATCCACAAATGTGATGTGTGCCATTTCTGAGCCTAAACCGCAAGAGGCCTTGACCACTTCTATTCTTTCTGGAGACTCCTGCCCATGTCATGAGAAGAAGCCTGGTGGAATGCTGGATAATGAGAGACATGTGGCCCAGTCATTCCCTGCTCCAGCTGACAGCCAAACATGTAAAAAGCTACCCCATACTAGGTAGTCCACAGCTTATCCTCTGATGACCATAGACACACGATCAAGCCCAGCTGAGATGAGCAAACCTGGGGCATATCATCGGGTCCATCCCTCTGACACACAGAACCAAGAAAATCATAAATAACATATTTCACCATGTTATATTTGCTCCTGTATATAGTGTACCCCAAAATTTTTGATCTAAACTTTCAGGAAAAATATCTTTCATTTTAAGTTTTAATTCAAGTTTTTATTTATTTGTATTTAGTTATACTTTTTTATATTATAAAGGAATTTCAGCATTTTTTAAAAATATATTATGGTATAAGAAATGTTATGTAGCAAATAATCACAAAACACAGGAAAAGACACAAAGGTACAGAAATTTATTGTCTTAATAACAAATTTATAATGTTGATGCATCATAGAAGGCCAAGAACTCAGATGTCACTGTCAATATCAGAAGTATCATATTTTTTCAGTTTCTCTATTATCAGTGTCTTCTGAAGAGGTCCTTTCCTCATCCTGAAAAACTACATCATCCTTAGTTCCATCCATAGCATTGATGATACCACATTTTTTAAATGATTTCACAGTCACTACCTTCTTGACACTGTTCCATGATCTTAGTATCCAATCACAAACCTGGGTGACAGATGCTTTCTTGATTTTGCCTGTAGGTGTTAAATTATTATCAGCTGACTGCATTCATGATGTCCACTCTTTCTTCATTAGGGCCTTAAAGGGCTTGTTTATTGACACATCAAGAGGTTACAGTTGGCTGGTTAGCCCACCAGGTATCACAGCAAGTTGGATTTGCAGTCTGCTGCAATTGGTTTTGACATTTTTCAAGGGATTTTCCAATAATTTTTGTAAAAATATTAGCTAGATTGCTAACTCTCACCTTAAGTGTGTTAAGAGAAATGTGTCACTCTTCGTTGGCCAAAAATGCTTTTGTTGTGAGTTCATTTAAAGTTCAACAAAACCAATTACTGTATTCAAGAATTTTATTTTGTATAAAGATATTGTTAGTGCTCTCTAGAGTTACACTTTAAATGATAACCACAAGTAAAAGAATTAAAGAGTGGTGGAGCAAGATGGCAGACTAAAAACATCTCCTTACTAGTCACTCATGGCAGGACAGGGAAAGAAAACTACAGCCACCTGTGGCTAGGGCAACCTACCCAGGGACATCCAGCATTCTAGGCACAATGAAGTAATGGTGGACTATAAGAGCCCACAAGAAAATCTAGAGCTGAGGAAAACAAGCAAGAAAGCAAGTGCTTGGGAAAGGAGAGAAACCACCCAGCCAGCCAGCCCACAGAGGACTGGGGACAGGAAAGGGCTGTCCTGTAGTATTTTTTTTTGGGGGGGGGGCTCGACTATTCACTGGAACTGCCTTAGAAGGCTCAAACAAGTGAAAGGACTGGAACATCATCCAGCATCTTGGGTGGCTTTCCCATTAGATTGGCTACTGGCTGGGCACCACCATTGTGGAAAGGCCACATGGGAGAAATTGTCCCAGGGGTCACAGTGCATAGCTGTATCTGGCATGCCTATGGAGATTGGACATCCATCCTTGTGTGAGCTGAAGTGGCTCCTGCACCCTTGGGAAGGCCACTGTGTTATCAGAGGGCACTGTATGACATGCCTAATAATGAATATGTTGAGAGCTCTAGAAGGACACCAATCTGGTGAGGGCTGAATGCTAATGAAGTGAACAGGCTCTGATTGAAGGCAACTAAGTCAGGAAGACAGATTTGATCTCTGCAACTAGAGAGTGGCTTCTGGCCATATTCACAGCAAAACCATCATATGGACTTTGTGTCCTAACATCACAATACCACCTGGTGTACAGGAATGTATAGTTATACACACATATACAGGGTGTGCATAAATTCATTGGCAATATACTACATTAAACTATTTTAAAATGCACATGAACTTTATGGACATGATGTGTATGTGTGTGTAGATATATTTCATTTTTGTTCCTTTTCCCGATTTTATCCTAAGGTATTTTTCCTTCTCTTTTTTGTTGTTGTGGTTGTTGTTTTTGGTGATTTTTTTTTGGTTGTATTTATATTTTTTCATTCTTACTTTTTCTAATAGCAAATTCACCTCCATTTTTGTTATGGTTTTTCAACTCCTTCTATTCCCTCTTTATTTTTTATTTCTCTCTTATTTTTCTTTCTTTTGGTAAATATTTTTCTAATTTTCTCATCTTTTCCACATAAATTTCTTATACAAGAGGACAGGCACATGGCCTACAGATATATGAAAAAATGCTCACCATCCTTAATCATCAGAGAAATGTAAATCAAAACTACTTTGAGATATCATCTAACACCAGTAAGATTAGCCCATATCACAAAATCCCAAAATCAGAGATGCTGGTGTGGTTATGGAGAAAAGGGAACACTTCTGCACTGCTGGTAGGATTGCAAACTAATATGTCCCTTTTGAAAAGTCATCTGGAGAACACTTAGAGAACTAAAAATAGACCTGCCATTTGATCCTATAATTCCTCTACCAGGTATATATTGAGAAGACCAAAAATCACACTACAATAAAGATATTTGTACCAGAATATTCATTGCAGCCCAATTCATAATTGCTAGGTCATGGAAGAAGCCCAAGTGCCCATTGACCTATGAATGGATCAACAAATTATGGTATATGTACATCATGGAATACTATGCAGCCATTAAGAAGGATGGAGACTTTACCTCCTTCATGTTTACAAGGATGGAGCTGGAGAATATTCTTCTTAGCAAAGTATCTCAAGAATGGAAGAAAAAGTATCCAATGTACTCAACCCTATTATGAAACTAATCTATAGCTTTCATAGGAAAGCTATAACCCAATTTTAGCCCAAGAATATGGATAAAGGGGAGAGGAAGGGGAGAGGAGGGGAGGAGGATGGGTGGAGGAAGAGCGATTGGTGGGATCGTGCCTATGGTTTACCCTATGGGGGTACATGTAAGTCTTTCTAAATGTAGAATATAAATGTCTTAACACAATAACTAATAAAAAGACATGAAGGCTATGTTAACCAATTGGATGAAAGTATTTCAAACTGTATATAGAAACAACACACTGTACCTCATGATAGTATTAATGTACACATTATGATTTCATAAAAAAAAATAAAAACTGCAACAAAAACAAAAAAAATAAATTTCTTATACAACAGGTAGGATATACCTTTTCTCCTTTATCTTATATAATTTTGATTTTAATTTACTTTATCTATATTTATTTATTTCTTCTCTCTGAGTGCTGGGAGGTCATAAAATAGGTCTGACTGGTGGGTCATGGCATTGTTCTGGTTAATCTGAGCTCATGATCTGGGGTGTCCTTTTATGCATGGCTTTTGGAAAAACAGTATTGGAAATCTGCACTGTGACGTACAGCTGAATTATTTTACCGTTTCCATATTTGGCAGAGGTGGAGTCTTGGTATTCCTAGGGTGGTAAGGAGCTCCTGACTTTAAGGTACCTGCCCAGACCACCCCCTCCAAAGTCCTAGAGCTTCAGGAATAGTCATAGTACCCTGCCAAACACCACCATTTCAATTGTCACTCTCTTTTCCTTTTCTCTCCTTTTCTTCAACTTCTTTTCTTCACTGTCCTTCCTTTTTTGTCTCTCTCTTCTTTCTCCCTTCTCACTATTTACCCTGTTAGCCTTATCCCAAAAGACCACTTCAACACATAAGTTCTAAGACAAAGTAATTTAAAGAGAAAGAGGTAGCAAGAAGGAAAAAGTAGCGGAAGGAAGTGAACAAGCATAAAACACACATGAGGAGGTAACAATAGAAAATTCTGGCAATATAAAACACCAAAAATAGAGCAAACCCTCCAAGTGACCATGGGGCAGCTACCTCAGAGGATTTCACGGATATAAAATTAATGAAAATGACAGAAAGGGAATTTAAAATGTTGATAGCAAAGGAGGCAATAAAGGGAATTGATGAGAAAGTAGAAAAACAGAGCTGAAGAATATAGAAAGGATATGACAGAGTTTAAAGAATTAAAGGAGTCGATCAGGGAACTTACAGACGTAGTAGAAAGTATTAATAACAGATTAGACCATGGAGAAGAAAGAATCTCAGAGGTAGGAGACAAAGGTCTTGAGCTAATTAAATAGTTAAAGAGACAAGAAAGAAGAGAGTGAAAGTAGAACATTCACTCAGATAATTATGAGACTTCATGAAGCACTTTAACATATAAATTATAGGTATCCTTGAAGGGGAAGAAGAACATCCCCAAATAACAAAAGCCCTAGTGAAGGATATCACAGATGAAATTTACCCAAGATTCACTAAAGATTCTGAAACATTCCTTTTAGATTCTGAAACGAACCCCAGGTTGTCTCAACACAAATAGAGCATCTCCAAGACACATTGTAATAAACCTGTCCAAAGTCAAGTAAAAAGAGAAAATTCTGCAAGCAGCCAGGAGTAAGCACTAACTGACCTATAGAGGCAGATCCATCAAAATGACAGCAGACTTTTCAGCTAAAACTTTCTAAGTCTGAATGGTCATTTGCCCTTAACCGTCTTAAATAAAACAATTTTCAGCCCAGAATTCTGTATCCTGCTAAACCAAGCTTCAAAATTGATGGAGAAATCATATCTTTTACTGATATGCAAATATTGAGGAAATTTGCCACAATGAGACCAGCTCTACCGTAAGTACCTAAATTACACTGAACATCACAATGGACCACTAGCTAAACAAATATCCAGAAACTAAAGGACAAAACCCAGCTTCCTCAGTGGCTCAATGGAATTAATAAACAATGGACTTACACAAAAATAAGATAAATAGAACTCCAGTATACTTATCAATTCTCTCAATAAATGTGGATGGTGTGAATCCCCTACTGAAGAGGCATAGGGTGGCTGATTGTATATAAAAGCACAAGCCATCTATATGCTGTCACCAGGAAATATACATAACCTTGAAGGATAAATCAAGACTTGGGGTAAAGAGATAGAAAACAGTATTTTGGGCAAATGGAAATCAGAAGAAAGGAAGAGTTGCAATCTTATTTTCAGATACAAGTGGATTTAAAGCAACTAAAGTTAAGAAAGACAAAGATGGTTCTTTATACTGGTCAAGGGAACAATTCAATAAGAGGACATTTCAATTCTAAATATTTGTGCACCCAACTTAAATGCCCCCAGATTTATGAAACAGGCCTTGATTGGTCTGAGCAATATGATGTCATATAACACCATAATAGCTGAGGATTTTAACATTCCTCTGGTAGAACTGGAAAGATCTTCTAAACAGAAACTAAACAAATATACAAGGGACTTAAATGCAACCCTAGAACAAATGGCTTAATAAACTATATATAGGGCCCACAATCCCAAAGCTAAGGAATTCTTCTTGTCAGCCCATAGAGCATACTCCAAAATAGATCATATCCTAGGATACAAATCAAACCTCAAAAAACCAAAAGAATTTAAATTATACTTGTATCTTCTCAGACCTCATGGCAATAAAAGTGGAACTTAACTCCAACAGAAATTTTTATCCCCACACAAAGGCATGTAAAGTAAACAACCTTATGAAACTTGAGTCAAAGAAGAGATAAAGCAGTAAATTAACTTTCTTGAATGTAACAATGAAGCTACAAGTTACCAAAACCTAACTGATCACATTAGATGCCTACATCTGAAAAACAGAAGGAGAGCATATTAACAACGTAATAGTTCATCTTAAGAATATAGAAAGGAAGAGCAATCTAATCTCAAACCTAGCAGAAGAAAAGAAGTACCAAAATTAAATCAGAAATAAATGAAGCTGAAAACAAAAGAATCATTCAGAAAATCAAAGAAATAAAAATTGGTTCTTTGAAGAAATAAATAAAATCAATAAACCTTTGGCCAGATTAACTAGAAAGAGAAATGTAAAATCTCTAATGCCATCAATCAAAAATGAAAAAAAGGGAAATAACAACAGATATTACAGAGATACAAGAGATTCTGACTACTACCAAAAACTCTATGCCCAGATATTTGACAATGAGGAAGAAATGGACTGATACCTAGAACCATACACTCTCCCTAGACTTAACCAAGAAGAAATAGATCTCTTGAACTGACCAATATCAAGCACTGAAATCAAGGAAACAATAAAAAATCTTCCAACAAAAAAGTGCCCTGGACTGGATGGCTTCACACCAGAAGTTTATTGAACCTTCAAAGAAAACCTTGTACCTATACTGTAGAAACTATTCCACAACATTGAGAAGGAAGGGACCTTACCCAACATGTTCTATGAAGCAAATATCACCCTGATGCCAAAATTAGGAAGGGATTCAAGTAAAAAGGAGAACTACAGACCAATTTCACTAATAAATATAGATACAAAAATACTAAATAAAAGCTTAGGCAATAGATTACAGCTATACATTAAAAAAATTCACGATCAAGTAGGCTTCATCTGCGGAATACAAGGCTGGCTTAACATATGCAAATCCACAAATGTAATTAACCATATGAATGGAAGCAAAAAAAAGAAAAAAAGACCATATGATCCTATCACTAGATGCAGAAAAAGCATTTCATAATATTCAGCATCTTTTCTAACAAGATCAGTTGAGAATATTGATATAGGTGGCACATTTATTAAACTGTTTGAAGCCACTGATAACAATCCCATAGCTAATATCATACTGAATGTAGTAAAACTGAAAATTTTCCACTGAGAACTGGAACCAGACAAGGATGTCCACTATCACCACTACTATTCAACATTGTGCTAAAAGTTCTAGCTAAATTAATAAGGCAAGAGAAGGATGTAAATGGCATCCAAATGGGGCAGAGGAGGTCAAACTCTCCCTCTTTGCTGATGATGTAATCGTATACTTAGAGAACTCAGAGACTCAACCACAAAACTCATGGAAGTAATCAAGAAATACAGTAAGGTCTCAGGGTACAAAATCCATATTAACAAATCAGTAGCCTTTGAATATGCCAATAACTGCTAGGTTAAGAAGCTAATCAAAAACACAATTCCCTTCACAGTAGCTTCAGAGAAAACTGAAATACCTAGGACTATACCTAACAAAGAGATGAAGGACCTCTACAAAAAGAATTATTAAATTCTAAGAAAAGAAATAGCAGAAGATATTAACAAATATAAAAACATACCATGCTCATGCCTGGGAAGAATCAACATTGTTAAAGTCTATACTTTCCAAAGCAATCTATAGATTCAATGCAATCCCCATTAAAATGCCAACATCATACTTTGAAGAACTGGGAAAAAATAGTTCTTTGTTGCATAAAAAATCAGAAAAAAAAAAAAAACAACCCTGTATAGCCAAGGAGATTCTTAGTAATAAAAATAAAGCCAGAGGCAGACTCTACTAGACTCTACCAGACTTTGGGCTATGTTACAAGTCCACAGTGATCAAAACAGCATGATATTGGTACAAAAATAGAGACATAGACATACAAAATGAAAGAAAACCAAGAGATGAAACCAGTCTCTTACACCCTTCTGATTTTTGATAAACCAAACAAAAGCAGGCAGTGGGGAAAAATATCCGTATTCAACAAATGGTGTTGGGGAAACTGGATAACCACATGTAAAAAAGGGAACATGCACTTTTCACCACTTAAAAAGATTGATTCAAAATGGATACAAGATTTAAATCTAAGGCATGAAACAATAAAAATTCTAAGAGAAATTATGGGGAAAATCTCTCAAGGATGTTGGCCTGGGGAAAGATTTTATGAAGACTTCAGTGGCAATTGCAACAACAATAAACAAATGGAACTTAATTAAGCTGAAAAGCTTCTGCACAGCTAAGGACACAACAATTGAAGCAAATAGACAACCTTCAGAATGGGAAAAGGTATTATCATATTACGAATGTGACATAGGTTTATTACATATGTATTATAATACATATAATACATAATATGCATTATGTATTCTGTACATACATAAGTGGTATCTACAGAGAACTCAAATTAATCAACCAAAAAAAGAGCTAACAATCCCATCTATCACTGGGCAAGAGACAAGAACAGAACCTTTTCTGAAGAGGACAGATGAATGGTTAACAAACATATGACAAATGCTCATCTAATCACAACCACCTTCAGATATCACCTAACCCCAGTAAGATGAGCCCACATCACAAAGTCCCAAAGTTGCAGATGCTGGCATAGACGTGGAGAAGAGGAACACTTTTACACTATTGATGGAATTGCAAACTAATGTAGTCTCTTTGGAAAGAGATATGAAGAATCTTCAAGGAACTCAAATTAGACCTCCCATGTGACCCTGCAATCCCACTCCTAGGCTTCTACCCAGAAGAAAAAAAATAATTTTATCATAAAAATATTTGCACTATATTTTTTATTGTGATTTACACTCGCCAAGATGTAGAAACAATCTAAATGCCCATCAACTTAGGAATGTATTAACAAACTGTGGTATATGTATACCATGGAATAGTATTCAGCCCTAAAAAGATGGTGACTTTACAACTTTTATATTAACCTTGATGGAGTTGAAGTACATTCTTCTTAGTAAAGTTTCACAAGAATGGAAAAGGAAATATCTAATGTACTCAATACTAATCTGAAGCTAGGAAACAATCTAATTCATGTCCACATAGGAAAAAACTCATTTCAATTCAGTTGGGGGAAGGAGGAATGAGGGAGTTGAGAGGCCTGGGGGGCCTTGGGGAGCTCCCATTGAATGGCCACAACATAGGGGTGTATGGTACACCTTGGGCTGTGGGACATGACAAAAGGTGGACTTTACCTAAGAAATTCAAATATTGTGACCCGGTTGTTTGGACCCTGACATTAACTTGAAATAAAAAATAAATACATAAAAGAATTTAAAATATCTATGTAGTATTTGGAATATAGTATAGTATAGTATTATATAACGTAGTATTAATACTACCCATGTATAATGTACCTCCTTATTTTTCCCTCACAAATTTAGGCAAAAAAGTGCACATTCTGTGTGGTAAAATATGGTGCTCTATTGTTTAAGCTGCTGAGGGGTGGGTGTGTGTTATTTAGCAATATCTAACTGACACACTTTCAGTTTATTCCCATGATTTAGGAGACATTTTCTGAACATTTAACTTACAAAATAAGAAGACACAAAAAAGAAAAAATATCCTCACCCTGACAATTCTATTGTCTCCAGAAATGCAAGCACATTGTGACTGTCACTTTTGAACCAGGCCTAGGCATGCGTCCCCCTTGAAGCCACTGCTTTGCATGGCTTTCTTTCTGTCTTTAGCTCTAAATCACTGACAGCCATTCTTCCATCAGTGTCCATGGATATGTCTAATAGAATGAGAAAGTAAATAGAAAAGTCAGTGGCTTTGCATTTTCAAAATAGTAAAATATTTTCATTTCATTCTGCTATTTCTCTTCTCTTGATAGAGGAGAGGGTAAGAAATGACTATCTAGAGAATTCTCAGGAGTTGGAAGCCCAGTAACACCATGCAAATGGCCTATATCAAAATATGGGTTATTTTATTTTATTTTTGGTATTTGTTTCTAATGGGAAACACGAGAATAAAACTGACAGGCTCTGAAGCAACAGGCAGCATCAAATGTCCCTTGTCCTCAATGCTGACAAGACAAGCGGAAGGAGGATAGGGAATTGGGCGTGGGGAGAAAACAATGAAACAATGACAATTTGTACCTACAGGAAGCTAAGAAGTCGAGAGAGCATCAAGACTGCGTATAGGAAAAGGCATGGGTTTGTGGTCCGGAATCAGAGCTGCTAGCTGTGTCTTTATACAGAAGGCCTCTCTCTACCCTTGTGGCTTGTATAATCTTGGCCTCGTTGCTGAACCTCAACGTCTTTATCATAAAGTAGAAGTGCTTGGTGTAGTTAAGACACAGAAATGTTGTGTCCCTTAAATGAAGCAACCTACGTGAAATGTCATAACAAACAGGTGTTTGTTTCCTTTTTGCCTTAATTCTCCTAGAAAGGCATAATTATCCTCTTGGATTCAGGAATTCATGTTATTTAAATAATTTCAACAGAATGCTCCATTTCAACTCAATCAAGAGAAACCCAACATCCCTGGAGAAAGCTGACATGGTTTGTGTCTTATTTTCCAAGGCACAAAATCTGTGCTTAGAACAACTACGACATAGAAGAGTGAGATGCCCTTGTTCTTCAGAAACCATTTGTAAAGGTCCTAAAACAAGATTACTAAATGTTAAGCGTTTTTTGGTACAAGCCATATCTGCTGCAGGTATTTAAAAGGTAAGGTAACCAGAGTTCAGCAGACTAGTTGGGAAGGTTGTGGGAACTGAAACAGCTTGGTCTTAAAAGATAAAAATGTGGGCACCACACTGGGCCCCCTTAAAACAAGAAAAGGCCATGTGCTAGCCATGGTGAGAGGAGATTTCCATGTATACAATGCCTCATTTAGTACTCAGGAGATCCAGAAGAAGATATACTATTATCCTTGTATTATAGACATTAAACCATCAGTTCAAAGAGGTTAAGATGTTAACAACCTCATATTGTCGGGAAACAACCTCATCTAGGAAAGCAAATCTCTTTGACTTTGACTTACCTTCCCACTGAGCCTACTATCTTCCTAGGAGCCGGAAGGAAAGTGACATTAACTGTGTTGTCTGAGATGAGGTGACCCTTCCCCATAAACAGGTGTTGGGGGGCCCAGGAGGTAATGCTGGACCAGAAGTTAAGATATGGATGATCTGGAACATCAAAGCATCTAAGAAGGATTCCTTTGGAGATGAGGTGTAATTTTTCTTAACTTATCATTAGAGATACAGCGAGGCCTTTGTTTTCCTAGGGGAAGGCCCTCATTTTTCCTCTCTGGGTAGAGAAAAATTATTTTAAAAGCCTTGAATATCAGAGTTTGGTTCCTATTTTTTCACACCATAACACAGCCTAATACATGTGTTCTGAAATATTCATGGGCCCATATGCTGACCCAATGGAGATGCAATAAAAAATTATATTCCAGTAATCCTTGCCAGGACTCTAATACAAGAGTAAATGGAAAGCAAAAGGAGAAATAGAAAAGTATTTTTATTCAGTCCGTCAGATAGTATTTCAGAAGGTCTTGGCACTTTATCCTTATTGAACACATGTATGAAACTCCCTCCTGTGAATGTTTGAATTATCTCTTTTTGTGTCATTTCAGGGGGCCTCAACTAGAAGAGAGAACAGAATGTCACCTGCCCAGGCAGATACTCCCAGGGACCTCTGTCCTGATAGGCACATGGCACCGAGAATCTGAGAAATCATAGCAGCTCCTAGGACCTGTTTTTCTTCATTGTCACTCCCAAGGAGCCATTGTTTGGTGCCAATTCTAGAAGGAATATCTTCATGAAAGAGAGATATCTGACCAGAGGAGGTCAGGGAGGGGGAATGTCTATTCCACCTTTCCTAATATTTCTTCATCATTGGAAGAGCCAGGGGTGTAGAAAATGAGATTTGGAAAACCCAAGTTAGGGGGCACTGTCTTCCTTACTTTCTGTGAGAGGGTCAAATTTGTATAGCCTTTACATTTCATACTTTGAATTTGATTATTTTGTATCCTGTTATTCTCAGACCATGACCTGATTTCTTCATTAGAGTACCTATCACCACGGAACATTTTATTTGTATTTATTCATCTATTGTGTAAATGCCCCACTAAAATATAAGTCTGATGATGGCAGAAGCTTTACCTGTTTTGTTAACTGTTAAATTCCCAGTAGTTGGAAATAGCACTTGGTACTAAAGAGGTGCCACTAAATATTTGTTGAGTAAAAAAAGTTATTTTAACAGTCATTAATTTACATGTATGGACTGACCACTGGGGCCAAGCCCTAAGAAATAAAACAGAGCTTATACTCTGACTCTTCTAATGATTCTGTATTAAGAAAGCTGAAATTGTCATATTTAGTATTTACTACCCATTTACATCCATTCATGTCTCTCTCTTCCATAAGATATTCCTTCTGGAATAACCATCCATCAGGGGTTACTTGGGACTAAACATGAAGGACCTCAGCTCTCCGGAGCTACTATACAGATACTGCTCACATATAACCTGAAGAGTGCAATGGCAGGGGTATGTATAAAAATTGTGGGAGTACTGAGAGGTGGTTCTTTTTTTATCTTTTTTTTTGGAGACAGAGTCTCACTTTATTGTCCTCGGTAGAGTGCTGTAGCATCACAGCTCACAGCAACCTCCAGCTCTTGGGCTTAGGTGATTCTCTTGCCTCAGCCTCCTGAGTAGCTGGGACTACAGGCACCTGCCATGGCGCCCAGCTATTGTTTTGTTGCGGTTTGGCTGGGGCCAGCTTTGAACCTGCCACCATCTGTATATGGGGCCCACACCCTACTCACTGAGCCACAGGTGCCATCCAGAGAAGTGGTTCTTAACCAGAGGAATTACCTGCCCTGAACTTTAAGTAGATTAGAAATCAATTCACCTGTTTGCCATTCCCTCCCTTGAGGGTGTTCAGGGCACAGGGATTAGTGAGGCAGGGGCAAGAGGTAAGAGAAAACCAAAAATATGTATTTTTAAAAGTAGAAATCCAAGAATATAAAAAAGGCAATTGATGGGCTACTCAACAGAGGTTCCAGAAGCATGTATTAAACACAACAGGGAAGCCCAGAAATCCAGGTTGATGGGGACAAGGACAACATAGATTGGAGGAAGTAAAAACAAAATAAAGACACTGAATGGTTTTGTAGAACAGGCACTAACATTAGGATTTGCTTTGACATAGAGCCTTGATGTTAGGGCTGGTCCAACCAGGAGGATCAGGGGCAAGAATGACTCAGCCTATCTGTGGCTATACTAACCTAGAGTCCTGGGACTCCCAGCCAGGAGTGCTGCTGCATTCTGCACCCTGTGTCCACCTCAGGACAGTTTGCTTCTTTCATCCAGTGTGGATATTGGAGATAAGATGAGGGAAGATGGGAGAGGAGAGAGAAACAGAGAAAGCAGAGTAAGAGTGCAAAGAATATCAAGGAAGAACAATTTTTATAAAGATCAAGGGGAAGGAAATGGAAAATTTAAAAAGAAAAGAAGAAAGAAAGGAACTTTCCAACCCTTATTAGGTTTGAGTGCTAGTAGTTATTTCAGTGGTCCCTTTGGATGGGTAGACACGTCGAACTTCTTTTTCGTTTATATTTATAAACCACAAAGTCAAGCTCAGATTTCTGCTAGAAAAGCACTTTTAGAAGGCAGTGAGATCTTATCTTTCATTTTCTATAGATCAGTTTCACAGCTTCTTGAAGTATTTATAGTTTTAATACATAACCATAAATGCCCCCTAAACAAGGAATATTGCGTGTTTCGATTACTATTATTGCTTTATTGCTCATCACAGCCATAAATTAGCAACATTCTCCAGCATCTGAAAATGCACTGAATTAGGTTACAGCACGAATACACAAGAACCTATTAAAGTTTTGCTATTTCTTAAAAGTCTTTATAGTTTTCTAGTGTACTCCATAAGTGTTTCAATTAAAGTACCATTTGCCTGCTCAGTAATAGCTCTCTTGTTTGAGATAGGATTGCATAGCAGGAAAGAAAAGCAAGATGAAAAGAAGGAAATGGAATATAAAATATTATAAATAAAAGCGCCATGAAATGGAAAGCTGGGGCTTAAATTATACATTAAAGCCATTTAAATTGTTTAACTATTTGATATGAGCTGATGTACACACATATATATCATGCTGATGGCTAAGTTTATGTCTGGGTCTGTGTCGACATACTGTGTTCTCCCAATGAATGCTACTATTAGACTTCTTGTCCACATGACCAACATTGAAAAAGTATGACTAACACTATGTAGATTAATGTTGATGATGACAATATGACCCCTTGAAGATAAATACCACATAGCATAAGATTATTACATCAATGGACTCCTTTAATTAATATTTTGAAATTTAAAAATGTAGATCTCCAGGCAGCTAATCGTTTTATTCTATCGGATTGTATTTGATATGTAATCATAATGCTATCATAATGTATAACATTCACTTCTGAATCCACACCAATATCTATTGTCTTTTTACTTTTTATTAATGGCCATTCTGATAGGCGTAAGGTGGTACCTCATTGTAGTTTTAATTTGCATTTCCCTGATGATTAGTGATGTTAAGCATTTTTTCATGTTTATCACCCATTCATCTTCTTTAGAAAAGCTTGTGTTCATATCTCTTGTCCACTTTTTAATGGGGTTGTTTGTTTTTTGTCATGCTGGTTTGAGTTCCTTGTAGTCTCTGGTTATCAGTCCTTTGTTGGATATATATAGTGTGTGAATACTTTCTCCTATTCTGTAGATTGTCTATTCACTCTATTGATTATTTCCTTCATTGTGCAGAAGGCTTTTTAATTTAATTAAGTCCCATTTATTTAGTTGTTATTGTTGCTATATTTGCTTTTGGGGTCTTAGTTATAAATTCTTTGCCAAGGATGATATCTGACAGTTTTTCCAACATTTTCTTCTATAATTTTTTCTAGTTTCATGCCTTACGTTTAAATCTTTAACCCATCTTGAATTAATTTTTGTATATAGTGAGAGATTGGAGTCCTGTATCATTCTTCTTCGGTCATGTGTCTTTCTAATTTTCCCAGCACCATTTACCTAATAGTGCTTCCTTTCCCCAGTGTATGTTGTTGTCTGCTTTGTAAAAGATGAGTGGTTGTAAGTAGATGGTTTTATTTCTGCATTCTCTCTTCTGTACCATTGGTCTGTGTCTCTACTTTTATATCAGTACCATTCTGTTTTGGTTACTATAGGCTTACAATGTAATTTGAAGTCAGGGAATGTGATGCCTCTAGATTTATTCTTTTTACTTAAGATTGCTTTGGCTAATTTAGTTTTTTTGGTTCCAAATGAAAATTAAGATTTTGTTTTTAGATATTTGAAATATGATGCTGGTATTTTGATGGGGATTGCATTGAATCTATGTATCACTTTGGGTAGTATGGACATTTTAATGATGTTGATTTTGTCAATATACAAGGAGAGGATATTTTCCCATTTGTTTGCATCATCTGTGATTTCTTCCATCAGTGTTTTGTAGTTTCTTTGTACAGGTCTCTAGCCTCCTTTGTAAAGTATATTACTAGGTATTTTATTTTCTTTTTAGTTTTTGTGAATGGTATTGAGTCCTTGACTTGACTCTCTGCTTGACATTTATTAATTTATAGAAGTACTACTGATATGTGTACATTGATTTCATAACCTGAGACTTTGCTGAATAGTTATTTCACCTAAGAAAAATGAATGCATATGTTTATACAAAGACTTGCACATGGATACTAGTAGCAACTTCATTTGTTTGAACTGCAATCAACAGGTGTCGAACAGCAAAGATAAACAAATTGTAGAATACCAAAACAATAAAATGCTACTGGGAAATAAGAACAAACAAACAGCAACAATAACAATGAAAGAAAAAGAGACTTTCACAGGTCACATCATAAATGAAAATCAAAATAGTTTGTGCTGAGTGAAAGAAGCAGGTTAAAAAATAGTAGATCCTGTAATGATTGATTTATATACAATTTGAAGAAATGGACACTAATCTTTGGTGACAAAATGGAATTCAGTTTTCACCTCCGGACAAGAGTGGAATGGTAGCTTCTCAAGAGGCATAAAAAAGATGCTTTGGGGAGTTATAAAAATGTCCATTATCTTTA
This sequence comes from Otolemur garnettii, assembly GCF_000181295.1. Classification (NCBI taxonomy): domain Eukaryota; kingdom Metazoa; phylum Chordata; class Mammalia; order Primates; family Galagidae; genus Otolemur; species Otolemur garnettii. Next base: position 708,135 of record NW_003852450.1, on the reverse strand, counting down.
TTGAAGTTGATGTTTTCACAGATGTACATGGGGAAATTATACAATTTAAAAATATAAACTTTACTTTATTTCAGTTATTCATAACTGAAACTATGTAAAAAAAACCATCAAAACTCAAAACATGCTAGGGATAGAAGAAAATTTCCTAATTTGATAGAAAGCTTATACCAAAATAAAAAAAAAATACGGTATTAAGATTATACTATACTTGATGATGAAGGATTAAATGTTTTGCCCTTAGCTTAGGGAAAAAAAATGAAAGATGTCCACTCCCATCACTTGTATTCAACATTGTTGTAGAATTTCAAATTAGTGTAATAAAGCAAAATAAGAATTAGAAATCATACAGTTTGGAAAGGGAGGGATGAAATTATATTTCTTTACCTATGCTATGATCGTGTGCATTAGTAAAACCTAAGGAATCTACTAAGAACTATCAAAACTGGTGAGTTTAGAACTATAGCAGAGTAACAATCTAATACTTCTATAAACTAGCAATGGGGTTTGGGAAATTGAAATTGTAAATATTGTGTCATTTGTTGTGACAGCCAAGTATGAAATATTTAGGAATAAATTTAGCAAAATATATGTTAAACCTGTATACTTCAGACAAGAAGATATTACCAATAAAATACAAAAGACAAAAGTAAATATAAATTATGTAACAGAATAGAGACTCCAGAATAAACTCACATATAGTGGTCAATTGATTTTTGACAGAAGGGACAAAGTAAATGGATGGAGAAATAAGAATATTTTCTATAAATAATTCTGAAAGAACCAGTCATTCTTTTTTTTTTTTTAGAGAGAGAGAGACAGAGTTTCACTTTGTTGCCTTTGGTAGATTGCTGTGGCTTCACAGCTCACAGCAACCTCCAGCTCTTGGGCTTAAGCGATTCTCTTGCCTCAGCCTCCCAAGTAGCTGGGACTACAGGCACCCACCACAACACCTGGCTATTTTTTGTTGCAGTTTGGCTGGGGCCAGGTTTGAACCCACCACCCTCAGTATATGGGGCCAGCGCCCTACTCAGTGAGCTAAGGAAACAGGTGAGTCTCAAATTTAACCTCTCTTTATAACCAAATATTAATGCAAAATGCATCATAAACCTGAAACTAAAACTCTAAAACTTTTTAAAGAAAATATTAGAGAAAAAAGTTTGAGACATAGTCTAAGTAGGTCACAGAAAAAAGTAGGAAACACAAAAGTTGGTTAAATGGTAATTTATCAAAATCATTGACTTCTGATTTTCCAAAGACATTATTAAGAAATAAAATATTAAAGCAAAGTCTGGGAAACAACTCATATTTGACAAAGGACTTACATTCAGAAAATATAAAGAACCCTTACAATGCAATAATTTAAAAAAACAAGCAATTAAGACAATGGGAAAAGATTAAAAAAGATATTTCCCAGAAGATGATAAACAAATGGGTAATAAGGAAATGAAAACATGCTCAGAATCATTTGTCACATAGAAAATGTAACTTATGGTGGCACCTGTGGCTCAGTGGGTAGGGCACCAGCCCCATCTACCGGGGGAGGTGGGTTCAAACCTGGCCCCAGACAGATAAAAAACAGCGGCGGCAACTGCAACAAAAAATAGCCAGGCGTTGTGGTGGGCGCCTATAGTCCCAGCTTCTTGAGAGGCTGAGGGAAGACAATCACTTAAGTCCAAGAGCTGGAGGTTGCTGTGAGGTGTGATGCCATAGTACTCTACTGAGGGTGATGGAGTGAGACAAGAAAGAAAGAAAGAAAGAAAGAAAGAAAGAAAGAAAGAAAGGAAGGAAGGAAGGAAGGAAGGAAGGAAGGAAGGAAGAGAGAGAGAGAGAGGAGAGAGAAAGAAAGAGAGAGAGAGAGAAAGAAAGGAAGGAAAAAAAAAGAAAAGAAAATGTAAGTTAAAACTGTAAGGTCATACTATCGCATGTACATTAAAATGGCTAAAACTTAAATAGACTGACAAAGCCAAGTGTTGATGAGGTTGTGGAGAAAGTAGAACTTAGATGCATTGCCAGAGAGAATGTAAAATTACTAGTGGGAATGTAAAGTGTTACAACTACTTAGGGGAAAAAATCATCAATTTCTAAAATGGTTACATATACAAGTACCATAAAATTCAGCCATTCCATTCTTACAAATATACTCAAGGGAAACAAAAAGGTGTTGACACAAAAATTTCTCCTCATGTATTCACAGTGTGTATATTCATAAATAGCCAAAGGCTAAAAACAAACCAAATGTTCTTCAACTGTGGCATATCCATACAATGAAGTACACGTAGTAACTACCAAGCAATAACAAAGAGCAAACAATGACTACTAGCAACAAGGTGGATGACTCTAATAATAATTATGCTCTCTGAAAGACAGAGAGAAAGAGTACATGTTATGCGATTCCTTTTATATGAAACTCTAGAAAAGGCAAATAGAGAAAGTTAAGATATTCAAAAGTTTGTCCTTTTGCAAGATTAAAAAATTGACAAAGCTTCGGTAAAATTTATCAAAACCCCTCACAATTTACCAATATTAAGGGGACATTATTATAAAACCTACAAAAACCAACAGAGTCACGGGCTATTAGGTAAAATTCCATGCTAATAAATCCTATAATTTATGTGAAATTCTTGAAAAACAAAAGAGATAAGAAATAGACAATTTAAATAGCTCTATATCTATTAAAATAGTTACTAAGTAACTATAGTTAAATTAGTTATGTAATAAAAATATTCCCAGAGAAAATTTCAGACTTATCAGGCTTCCTGGTGAATTCCATCAAATATTTAAAAAGAAATAATATCTTGAGTGGCGCCTGTGGCTCAAAGGAGTAGAGCACCAGCCCCATATGCTGGAGGTGACAGGTTCAAACCGAGCTCCAGCCAAAAACTGCAAAAAAAAGAAATAATACCAACCTTGCACATAACCAAGAAACAGAAAAAGAAGGATTACTTCATAACTCTTTCTATAAGATCACTATAAGCCTGGCATCAAAGACATTACAAGGAAAGAAATTTTTTTTAAAAATCAATACTTTGTAAAAACATAAATATAAAAATTCTTATAATATTAGCCAACATAATCTAGAAGTTAATAAAAAATATAATAAACCCTGACCAAGAGATGTTTATAAGTTAGTATGGCATTAGAAATATTAATCGATGTAATTCAAGATTAACAGAATAGACAAATACACATATACAGAGTGCCAAAATATATATACACACATGCACCTTGTAAGTGATGTTATCTGGGTATTACTTTTGAAGTTGACTTGAAGGTATCATTACTAGTCAAGTATACTTAGACATGCTATGAACATCCATTTTATCTGCAATTTGTACACTTTTTGGAAATGATCAATTTTATTTCCTACAAGATCTCTAAAAATGCATATACACTTTTTGGCACCCTCTGTATGTATCAGTAAATACAGAGAAAACACTTAATTCAAAGTCCATCTTTGATGATAACGTGATGCAAACTACAGACAGAAAGAAATTTCCTCAATCAAGTATATCTGTGACATACATATATCTAATAGCATGTTATTAATAAAACATTAAATTTTTCCTTCTACAATCAGAGAGAACACAAGAATTTGTCATTTACAATGACCTAAAAACATCAAAGACTTAGAGTGAATCAAATAATCTAGAATAAAAAATATAAATAAGTCCACAATGAAAACAAAAGGTTTTGCTCTGAAAAACATGAAGACATAAATTGAGAATTAATTGAAATTAATTGAGAATTTGTCCATTCTCCCCATATTTATTTATAGATTCAACATGATCTGAATAAAAAATAGCAGGCTTTTTAAAAGAAAATTACAAGCTGTTTCTACAACTTATATGAACATTTAAAGTTACCTAGAACAGCCAGAACAATCATCAGCAATGAGAACCAAACTATAAGACTCCTTGATTCCAAGACTTTTCACAAAGTCACAACAAGCAAGACAGGGTGGCAGTGTCACAAGGATAGACAAATAGATCAATAGAGCAAATGTTGATAGTCCAAAATAGACCCACATATATACAGTCAATCGATTTTCAACCAAATTACTGTGTAAATTCGATGGGGAAATTGAAAGGATTTAAACTAGGAAGTCAAAGTTAATTGTAAATGGTGCTGGAACACCTGGGAAAAATATGAATTAAAAAAAATCCTCATTCTCTATTTTATTCTAAGCCCTAACATTAATTTCAGATGGGTTATACATTCTAAGACTAGCTAGCACTGCACATTTCTAAAGGAAAACATAAGGAAGTAACTTTGTGACCTACAGTTTTTTAAAGAACTTTGCTTGTTACAGGACATGAAAAGCATTAATCAGAAAAGAATAGGCAAGCCACAGACTTGAAAAAATATTGAGGGATAGAGAGAGATAGATAGATAGAACAAAGTACTTGCATAAAGAATATATGAATACTCTCCATCTGTTACAAATGAAAAACAAGAAAGCAAACACATTAACCAATAGGAAAAGCACTGACTAGAACAAGCACTTGACAAGTGTTGATCACAAGACTGATCACATGAAAATAGGCTCAGTATCACTAGTTACCAGGGATTCCCAAATTGAAAACAAAATGAAAAACCATTGTGTGCCCACCAGCTTAAATCAAAAACACCAATAGTACCAAACTGTGGCAAGCATGAAGAGCAACTGGAACACTTTTACAATCACCCTTTGATTAATTGTTTCTCTTGTCTAATACAAATAGCATGAAACGCATATCTGTGCTCCGACACAGCAACTCACTCTTAGATATTTACTCAAAAGAAGTGAAAACATACCTGCCCTGGAAGGTAATTTCAATGATATCATAGAGGCCTTTATTCATAATAGTCCAATACTAGGAGCAACTCAAGTGTCTAGCAAGAGAAAAGATAGTAAAATTTTTGTATGTTCATGCAATGAATATCGTTCATCAATTAAAAAGGAGTGAATACCAATATGAACGGCAACGTGGGTCAATTTCCAAACTTATTTTAAGCGAAAGCAGGCAGATGAAGAAGAATATACATGGATGATTCCATTATAAGAAATTTAAGAACAGGCAAAACTAACCACAGTGAAAGAAATCAAAAAGTGTTTGCCTTGGGAAGCTGGAGGAATTGAATGAGAAGGAGCAGGAGCAGCACTGCCTGTTAAATGTTTAAAAGTAGCTTGGATAGAGGGTGCATGAAAGCCCTGATTTGTGGGTTTTGTTGATCTCCATGCTGTGAATGCTCCCAATTTTAAGATTTCTAGCTGCCAAAATGATGCAACTGAATGAGGAGTTGGGAACGGATATGCACAATCAACTCCCACAGCCATTGAGAGTTGGCTCCAGCTTATTAAAGGAGGGTGTGAGCAAATATCTTCTGGCAAGAGAAATAGTCTTATTCTTCCTCTGGGATGTGGTGATAGGGGTATAAAAAATTGTCAAAACTCATCATATTCACTGAAAATTTCAGATCTGTGCATTTTCCCTTGTAGGTTGTATTTCAATTAAAAAAAAAAAAAAAGAAAACCGTGGTAAGTGCTATATGCTAGGTACGAAACTACATTAGCCCCTGGGATTGTTTTGAGGATAACACTGTGACATCCCAGGATATGGCAACATAACAAACAACTGCAAAATGTAATGTCTTAAAACAATGCTCATTTGTTTGCTCTGGGGTGAAATATTTGCTATCATTAGCAAATGAAATATCATTTATTTTGAGATGAGGTAGCTTATCTGTCTCCACTCAGCATCAGCTTATGACCGTTCCAAGGCTGGGCACTGGAATCATCTTTCAGTCACTCAGATATGTATCTGGTGGTGGCTGCTGTAGCTGTTGAGGGGAGCACTTCCACATGGCCTCTTCTTGTGGTCTCAGCTTTGTGACAACTGCGAGCCCACATTCTAGGAGTAAATATCCTAGAGAAGGAAAGCCAAGCAGAAACTAACCTGGCAGGGAGGTCACATTGCATTCCTCCTATTCCATTAGCCCACACCTCTGGGATCAAGAGATGGGGAGATAGACTTTCACTCTTTCTAAGAAATAGCAAAATTCTAGAAGACTATATGAGATTAAAAATATGGCTGTGGCTGTGTTTGAAACATACATTCTGTCATAAACTGTCATCTGGCATAATTCCCCTTTGTTCCACATACAAAGTACCCAACCCTCTTCTTAGATCCTTCAAGGACACATCTTACACCCCCCCAAATATGTGCAACTACAATATACCAATTAAAAAAAAGACTCATCCCATTTCAACATCATATTCAGGTTCAAAATCCAGAATTTTGTCATCTAATTCAGATCCACGGATAGAAAAGTTTCCTTGGGTGTGATCCTCAAGAACAGTAGCTAGAACAGAGATCTTTTCCACCCATATGACCTCCCGAAGAGATGAGTCATTTGAACCCTCCACGCCTGGTCCAAATTGTGTTAGGAGCATAAGATAAAAATACTGGATCTCCTATTCATAAAGTGGGGAAACCGGAAGTACCCCAAATTCACTGATTCATAGCAAACATGAATTCCTGGCCAATTTGATTATGATTCTACTCTACTTCCTGAGAATGTTTCACTATGCCTCTTGGCTATGAACTCTGGACTCTTCCTTCTGATCTCTGTGTAATCCTTTCCTTTTTCATAAGAACTGGCTGTTTCTGATTGTAGTAATTCAATATTCCAAAGGTCTTGCTTCTTTTTCGTTTTTTTTTTCTCTTTTCTTTTTTCTTTACTCTTCTCTTCTTTCTTATTTTCCTTAATGTTTTCTTCTTTTATCCTTTTTCTTTTCTTCCTTATTTTCCTTTCTTTTCTCTTTTCTCATAAACTACTGACTCCATTCAGATTATCTCAGTTTTTCCATTAATGTCCTAAAATTCTTGTATCCACCCTAGGGTATCACATTGCATTTACTCCTTATTTTTATTTAGTTTCTTCTAATTTGTGACAGTTTCTCAGCTTTTCACAACCTTGATGTGAAAGGTTAGTGGGGGGGGGGAAGCGATACAATTCTACTAATGTATGCAAGGAAGTGGTTTTCAAGATACTATATTTTGCCATGTATGTGTATAACACACAGATTTTTGCCCAAATATTTGAAGGGGGGGAGAAAGAGGTGCATTATACATGGGTGGTACTAATTCAAATCTACATATGTTCTTAATTCCTTTATTTACACTTATGCAACTTACACATCAAAAGTGTAACTCTAGAAAGCAATCATGATAGTCATATGTGAAATAATACCGTGGAATATGAGAATTGGTTTCATTGAACTTATCATGAACTTATAATGAAAACATTTTCGACCAAAAAGAGTGATATATTTCTCTTCATATATTTTAGGCAAGAACTAGAAATCTAGGTAATATTTTTATAAAAATATTGGAAAATTTATCAAAAGTGTCCAAATGGTTCTGTGCACTACAAATTGTAATCTGATAGCTATTAAATATGCTAAAGGGTATGGCAGCAGAGCTGCTGAGAGACACTTGGGACCTCCTCCCAAGGAGAGTGCCATCAGATTGTGGAGGCAGCAGGAAGAGATGCTTCTTCAGACGCCAAGACAGAAGAAGGCAATGAGAGGAAAACTCTAAAGTGGCCAGAGGTGGAGCACGAGGCGAAGACCCAGGTTCTGGAGCAGCGTCAAATTGGGATCTCTGTTTTGACCAAGATGATACATGAAGAGGATAAAACAATTGTAGGACAAAAATTTGATGATTTCTTAGGGACACCTAAATGATGTTTTCACTTTATGAAGACAGAAGGTTTGAGCATGAGGGCATGAACAAAATTTGCCCCCAAACTTCCAGCTGCCTGTGAGAATCAAGTTTGGGAAATTAACTCTTATTTTATCAATCTTCAAGAGACTTACAACTCTGAGCTGTCCCAAATCATCACTATGGTTGAGGTCCCCTCCCATTCGCTGTGCCAGTCAACAGAACCTTGGACATCAAAGGAGCAAAGACCATGGCCATTAAAAGCAGTGGACAAGAGAAAACACATTTCACTGTTGCTCTGGCCTGTTGAGCAGATAAGACAAAGCTACCACCTATGATAATCTTTAATGGAAAAATGTTTCTGAAAGAATTCCAAGTGGAGTGATTATCCACATGCGTGAAAAAGGGTGGATGATTCAAGAAGGCATGAAAATAGGGTTGGACAAAGTCTGGTGACGAAGGCCTGGAGGATTGATTACTTTAAAAACTGGCATTGGTTGTTTTGATCACTTCAAAGCCCATGTTACACAAAGTGCAAAAACACTCGCTGTGGACTTGAAAACCCAACTTGGCTGCAATACCTGGTGGGCTGACAAGCCAACTGCAATCTCTTAATGTGTCAGTAAACAAGCCCTTTCAGGTCCTAATGAAGAAAGAGTGGATGTCATGGCTGTAGTCAGCTGGTAATAATTTAACTCCCACAGGCAGTATCAAGAAAGCATCCATCGCCCAGGTTTGTGATTGGATCCTAAGATCATGAAACAGTGTGAAGAAGGAAGTGTTTATAGAATCGTTTATATAATGTACCATCAGCAATGCTGTGGATGGAGCTGAAGACAATGAACTTTACTGGGATGAGAAATTGAAGACAATACCACAGGTATTGTCAGTGACAGAGCTGGTGGCCTTCTATGATGTGTAAATATTGTAAATTTGCTACTGGTAAATAAAATTTCTTGTACCATAATATGTTTAAAAATAAATGATAAGGGAAGACTTACATCATACTGGTTAATATATACCTCATCTCGTTTACTTAATTATTGTGTTAAGACATTTATACTCTATACTAATAGATCCAATATATACCCTTGTATTATGCACCATTGGTGTGATCCCACCATTCACCCTCCCTTGATCTGACCTCCCCCCTCAGCACATTGTACCCCGTTAATGCATTAATGTATACATGTTCTATGTGTTTATGAATTAGTAAACATAATAAATAAAAAAAAACATGAATTAGTTGTAACTTTAAAAAATCATAAAACTCCTTTACAATATAAAAAATAAGTACCTAAACATAAACAATTAAAATTAAAGTGAAAGACAATTCTTTCTGAAAGTTTGGACCAAAAATGTGGCTACACATTATACGTGTAGAAATATGGTATTCAAAAATTTGTACAAATTTTTAAAAGCCTTTTAATCACCCTAAAAGAAACTCCATGCTAACTAGACCTCACTACCCATTCCTTTCCCCAAGTCTCCCCGTCCTGGGCCACCACTAATCTCTTTTCTTGTTTCCAGAGAGGTGCCTATTCTGGATTTTTTTTCATGTGAGTGAAAGTGTAAAAGGGCTTTCTCTTGTGGTGTCTGCCATCTTTCACGTATTTATTGTTTTCACAGTGGGTCCATGTTGTAGCTTATGTCGGTACCTCATTCTTTTTTATTATTAAGTAAAATTCTGTTGGATTTTGTAACAGATTTTATTTATCTAGTCATCAGTCAGTGGACATTTGGGAAGTTTTCACTTTTAGCTATTATGAATAATGCTGCTATGAACATTTTTGTAGACTTTCTCTTTTTTTTTTTTTTTTGGTGGAAATATGTTTTTATTTGGGGGCAGTCTATGCCAAGAAGTAGAATGGCTGGGTCATGTGGGAACTCTATGTTTGACATTTTGAGAAAATGTTAACCTGTTTTCCAAAGCAGCTGCACCATTTTACATGCCATCAGGAAAGCATGAAGGTTATAATTTCTGCACATCCTTGCCTACAGTTATTATTATGCCTTTTTGATGGTAGCTATCCTGATGAGTGTGATACGGTATCTCATTCTGGTTTGGATTTGCATTTCCCCATGTTGAGCATATTTTTATGGCTTTATTGACCATTTGTGTATATTCTTTGGAGAAATATCAATTCAAATGCTTTGCCCATTTTAAAATTGGTTATCATCTTATTGTTGAGACATAAAAGTTCTTTGTATATTCTGAATACAAGTCCCTTATCAGATTTAAGGCTTGCAAATATTTTCTCTAATTCTATGGGTTGTCGTTTTACCTTCTTAATGTCATTGTTTGTGATGCAAAAGTTTTTAATTTCAGTAAAATCTGATTTATCGATTTTTCATTTTGTTACTTTTGCTTTTAGTGTCATATTTAAGAAATCGTTACCTAAGCCAAAGTCATTAAGATTTACTCTTATATTTTCTTCTAAGAGTTTTGTATTTTTAGCTTTTAAATTTAAATTTACAATCCATTTTGAAATAATTTTGTGTGCAGTATGTTTTTACACATGCATATACAATGTTTCCAACACCATTTGTTAAATAGACTATTCTTTTCCCATTGAATTGTTCTGATAATCTTGTCCAAAATCAATTGACCATAATTGTAAAGGCTTTATTTCTGGACTATCAATGCTGTTCTACCGATCTATATGTTTATCCTTGTGCCAGTACAACATTGTTTTGATTATGTGTTTATGATAAGTTTGAAATTGGAAAGTGTGAATCCTCAAATTGTATTCTTATGTTTCAAGATGATTTTGACTGTTCTTGGTTCATTGAATTTCACATGAATTTCAGGACTATTGTCTGTCACTTTCTGCAAAAAAGAAATTTTTTGCTCCAAAGCCCCTTCCACGTATCTAGGTTTTTATTATCATAGGTTTTCCATTTCAAATACCAAAGCTTGTTCTAGTTATTATAGCTGCACACCAAGCCACTCTAAATCTTAGTAGCTTAAAACAATGACAACATTTACTCTACTCATGAATCTGCTAATTGAGCAAGGCTCAGCAGGGGCAGCTCATCTCTACCCCAGAGCAGCTGGAGCAGCTCGAAGAGCAAGAATTGGAATCACCCAAAAGCCTGTTCATGCAATGTGTGGAGTTGATGTTGACTTTCAGCTGAAATTATAGCTGGGAATTTCAACCATCTTACACAGGGGCACCTCTTCATGTGGCTTGGGCTTCCTCACAGTATGATGACTTTGTTCCAAGGGCAAGCACATGAGAAGGAGAGAGAGAAAGAGAGAGTGTGTGCTAGGGAGAAGTTCTATCACCGGGTCTAAGATGTCTTTATAGCAGTCGTGCAATGTCATTTTTGCTGCATTCTCTGGGCGACACACTCACAAAGCCTGCCCAGGGTAAAAGGAAGGGAAATAGCTTTTACTTCTTGATGGGGAGTGGCAAAGTTCAGGGAGCACATGTTGGGTGGAAATATTGCTGTGCTGTTTTTTATAATTATAATCTGCCACAGGAATCAATTGGTTTTCTTTATGGAAATGATGCATTCAGATTATCCATGAAAAACTGGCAGAGTTGCATATGATTAAAGTGAAAGGTATAATTATCATATATATTTAACATATATGTATATATTTAACATAATTTCTCACCTTTCAGTGTTCAGGTCACTTACTAGAACCTGGACTGGGCTGAGCTCCTTAATCCTGATTTTTTTTTTTTTTATCTTTACATGATATGCCTCTGACTTCTGTCTCTATCATTTCATGGAGCTCCATTACAGAAGTAAGAAGTTGGATCGAGGCAAATGTCTGCATCAATCAGAGATAGTTGAGGCTTGGGATGTTAAATGAGATTGCTCAATGCATCACAACTCTTGTACCATAGACACGGGCCTTTGAACACAAGGCCTTGCTTGCATAAGAGGGAAAAAATGAGACACGTCTAGATGGACAGAGATCAGTGGGGGTGTGGCTCCATGTCTCCAGCGTGACTTTCTCCACACCATCAAGATTCATTGGCATGCATCTGCCTTCTGCTCCCCGCCTATGGTCAGTTTTTCAAGAACTAAGTACCAGTAAGAAGGAAAGCAGTACACAATAACTGGTGGGCATTAATTACAGCCACCCTGGGCCGGCTCCAACAGAACACATGCCTAATGGCTACATAGAGAGGAGAGAATAAAAATCAATCTGGTTAATGTTATTCTGGCCTCTATCAAGGGATGAAGAAATGGACTCATCATGCTTTGAACTGTAATGCAAACTTGGATATCACGGTGATAGACAGGATAAAGTACAGACAGAACTGATGCTCTCCCTCCTCCAAAGCTCTCCAAAAGAGCCAACTTCCCATTCCACAGACCAAGTCAATAAGGCTGCATTTTATTTCTTTTCATAATGATAACATCAGTGTCGGTGTTCTCATCACCATTAGAGAATAACAACATCCCTTGGCACAAGTACAGTGGCATTACAATTCTCTAGCACAAAAGTTGGCCCCAGTCAGAATGGAGCAGCAGTAGGTATGAAAACAATCATCCCAGGAATGGCTAAGCCAACCTCCAGATGCCAGTTATGTAGGCAATGTACAAGGGATCAGATTCCATAAGCGTCTTTTTTTAGCTGAATCAGTAGAAGGGTGTGGGTGGCTGGGTGGGCAAGGGAGTTAATAAATTGGGAATCAGATTTCTTTTCTACTCATGATTCCACTACTAACTCACCTTTGCATCTGTCAAAGAAGGAGGTTGGTTTTCATGATTATGGAATTATTTCCCAGCTCTGATGCTCCCGTGAGGCCCCTCTCATATGCTCTCAACCTGCTCACAAAGTGTGGAAGTCAGCTTTCACCCAGGCTCCCTCACTAAAGGGAGACTGTCCCAGGTGCTACCAGAGGAGGTTTATTTTGCACTGCATGCTATACAGATTCTAGCTTTAGGGATTCTAATCCTAGCACCAGAAATAGACCTCTTACAAAACACTCCTACCAGCAGGCTAATGTCAAAATCATCTGAGGGTAATTCACAGGCACACCTGAACAGACGAGGCGGGCTTGATTTTCCACAACAGAAGTTTTGAGGACAGTCTGCTCAGTAAAGAAGCTGCTTACAGCAAGGTTTGGGGATCTGAGATATGCCTGCCCTGGAAGAGATGGGAATGATTTGGAAAAGCAGCCCCTTTAAAACAAGGCTCTGGGGATTCCACTTCCCCTCTAGTACTGGTATATTCTTTTATTAAATTCCTTCCAACCATCAAAGAATAAAATGTGTCAGATTACAGAGGAAACAGTTGGTCTCTTCTGCTTTCCTATGCTGTTTTTTCCACAGCTAGCTTGTTATCTTGAAGGGGAGTCCCCTACCCCTCTCTGCGTCTAGCAGTTTCATCTATAAAATGGGAATGCCCTTTTCACAGTGTATTAGTCAGAGTTCTCCAGAGATAGAACTAATAAAGGTTATGTATATATACATACATATGTAAATGTATGTATACAAATGTATACATATATATATACTATACATATATAATCTCCTATTGTTATTAGGTCCTTCTGGAGGAGGATGTTTCCTGGTTCTTGGCTCCCAATGCCAAGAATGAGCACAGGTGCCTAGCAGATGAAAGAGTGATCCCAAACACAAAGCGATTGCCAGCAACATACATTTATTACACAACAAAAGTGCACAAACTACAGGGAAGGTACATCTCAAGAGTGAAATGGGCCCCTCCCCAAGATGGAGAAGAGATGTGGAGTCTGAACCCACTCAGTCTTAGAAGTTAAGTTAGGCTATGGGTGGTGCCTATGGCTCAGTGGGTGGGCACCGACCCCATATACCAAGGGTGGCAGGTTCGAACCCTGCCCAGGCCAAACTGCAACTACAACAACAAAAAAAAGTTAAGTTAGGCTAACTAGTTTGTATTGCCCTGCCCCGTTGGCTATTACCACCTGCCTTGACAGGTTGGGGTTATATAACCAAACTACTTAATATGGCAGTATCCTCCCTGGAACCTTTCCAAAGAACATGTTGGGGTGGAAATTTCCAAGTTTAACCATATGACAATAGACAAAATGGGCCCAGACCAGTGTAAGGTCACTAGGGCCTCCTCACTATCTGTTCCGACGGGGAACTGCCCCCGCAGCCAGTAATTTAGTTCCTACTTCCTGCCCCTTAGCCATACCCCTTAGTCTTATCCCCTTTCGAGGAGAGAAGCTGGGGCTGGGGCAGCGTGTGTCCTCCCAGGCCTAACTTCTACCTCCCCAACTGTCAGGGAGAGGAGCTAGGGGCTGGTGCGTATGTCCCCCACCCCTCCCATGGCAGGCCTGAAGGGCAGAACTGGCCATGGTGACGGCAGTGGCTCTGCTGGAACTGTTCCCTGCCAACCCAGCTGCTGGAGCCCGTCCTCGTCCTCTCGCTGGCTGTGGGTCTCAGCACAAGCCATTGCAGGCAAGTGAGGCTGCCTCCTGGAGGCACAGCCCACTCTGCCTGCGCCTGGCTATGATCTGGGGCTTACTGTTGCTATGTAGGTAGTATAATATATTAAAAATAAATACATCAGAAATAAAGAGATTTATTGGTATTTGCTCACAAGATTATGATGACAGAGAAGTCTCCCAATTTGTCATCTACAATCTAGAGGTCCAGGAAAGCCAGCGATGTAGGACAGAGACCTGAGGGCCAGAGGGCCACTGGTAGAGATTCAGGTGCAAGTCTGACACTCTAAGAACCAAGAATCCTGGGGGCAAGAGATCAATATCCCAGCATGAATATTCAGGCACAGTGAAAATTCAGCCTTTTTATTCTATTCAGGCCCTCAGTGGACAGGATGATGCTCGCTCATCTTGGGGAGGGTCCCCTGCTTTACTCCTCCACCAGGTCCAAGGCCATTTTCTTCCAGACACCTTCACCCCAGAAAGAATGCTTAACCAGAAGTTGGGGTGTCCTATGGTTCAGTCAAGTTAAAACATAAAATTAACCACTGCAAGGAATGAGATAATTATTTTATTTTATTTTATTTTATGTGATTTTTTGGCCAGGGCTGGGTTTGAACCTGCCACCTCCAGCATATTGAGCCAGCGCCCTACTCCTTTGAGCCACAGGCACCACTCCTAATTTTACATTTTTAAATGAAATCTCACATGCAAAATTCTTTGAAAAAAGAATAGCAGAACACAATTTTAAGATACTGCTATTACTGAGTTATTAGATTTCTCTGGAAACTACCAGAGTAGTTTGGATCACCTTTGGGTGTTTTTTCAGGTACAAATGGAGAGATCAAAATCAGAGATTTTTGACTTCCAAGGCAACCTGAGCACTTAGGGCTGAACTATTTGAAGCCAGCACCACAGAGGAAACAGCAAAGGTGGGGACAACCTGCAGAGTCTAGCCTTTTCAAAGGAAATAATGAGCTATTCAGTTACCATTCTGTGGGTTTTTTAAAAAAAATTTTTGGAAAATGTTAGTTCAGCGACTGTTACTAAAAAATGTTCACCGCTCAACTTGCCTGCTGCAAATTAAGCTGCCAAATAATTCAGAGCTGCTACCTACGCTGGGGTCAAGAGTGTTTCAAAAAGCATCAGCTACCTTAGCTCCTAATTACATTTTTAAATAAAAATGGAACTTTTAACCCAGCCCTGGAGCTGTTCTTTATATTCTGAGCCTTCTTTTCTTCACAGGCTAGGACATCCAGCCTGGAACTATTGGGCCTTTGTCCATGGCTAGTTTTGAACCTTCTTCCTATGCCCTTGGCACTTACAGCCTAGTAGGTGAAGGATGGTGGCCTGGGCTGGTATGGATTTCAGTAAGAGTCTCTCCCTCTGCACTGAACATAGGAATGATTCAATTATCAAGTATAGGAATTGGGTTCAGCAAACAGATGGAAGGTATCTACTGAATACCTACTATCACCTCGGCACTGTACTGGATTGTTAGTGAGGACACTCACTAAGGTGCCCTGGCTTCTCTTGAAAGAAGCAATCAGGGATTTTTAAGAGTATAGAGGGTTTGCCAAAGGTCTTAGATTAATTCCTCAGGAGTCCCCTTTGAAAAGTTATGACCTCAGGTCTCTGCTTTTCTGGCTATGCTGACCTGTTTTCCTTCACATTAGTAAATTGTCCCAGTGTTACTTATATCCTACTCCTGTGAGTTCAGCCTATGATCTGGAATTTCCAACTCTAGTTCCTTTCTGGTCCATCTGCTCTCATCTTCTAGCAGTTTAACCTATTTGTTTCCTTTGCTTTGCTTTGCTTCTACAGTGTGTTCTAGTTTACCTCGCTGGCTTGACTCTTTCTTTTGATTATTATTATTATTGTTGGGGATTCATTGAGGGCACAAAAAAAAAACCAGATTTCATTGATTGCATTTCTTAGGTAAGGTCCCTCTCATAATTGTGTCCTGCCCCCAAGATATGTGTCACAAACTATGACCCCCCAACCCCCTCCCTCCTTCCCTCTCTCTGCTCTCCTCTTCCCCCACACTCCACTGTGTACTAGGTCATTAATTGTCCTTATATCAGAATTGAGTACATAGGATCCTTGCTTCTCCATTCTTGTGATGCTTTACTAAAAATAATACATTCCATTTCTAATAAGTTCCATGTCCAGCCAGGCCAATACAAAAGATGTAAAGTCTCCATCTTTTTGAACGGCTGAATAGTATTCCATGGCGTACTTATACCACAGCTTCTTAATCCATTCCTGGGTTGGTGGGTATTTCAACTGTTTCCACATTTTGGCAATTGTAACTTGAGCCATAATAAATAGAATAGTGCAAGTGTCTTTATAGTAAAAGGTTTTTTTTTTTTTTCTTCTGGGTAGATGCCCAGTAATATGATTGCAGGATCAAATGGGAGGTCTAGCTTGAGTGCTTTGAGGGGTCTCCATACTTCCTTCCACAACAGTTGCACTACTTTGCAGTTCCACCAGCAGGGTAAAAGTGTTCCCTTCTCTCCACATCCATGCCAGCTTCTGCAGCTTTGAGAGTTTGTGATGTGGGCCATTCTTACTTGGGTTAGGTGACATGTCTGGGTGGTTTTGATTTGCATTTCTCTGATAATTAGGGATGATGTTTTTTCATATGTTTGTTAGCCATTTTAAATAAGTACTACATAAATATTTTTTTAATAAAGAAATTACCATAAATGTTGTAAAAGAGGTCAGTTGCCCATTCCTGATTCATTCCCTTTGAGTCTCCTACTAAAATACCCATATACACAGAAAAAAAAAATCCTGAACACCCCAAAACTAATGAAATAATTCAAAGATACTATTCAAACTAAAGTGAGCATCTTATAGGAAATATTCTAAAATATTCTGGTAGAATGTCTGAGCAAGATAGAAAAACCATTCAGACACATGAAACAAAACTACATTATATATTCAAGATGTGAAGCCCCAGTTACAACCAAATAGCCTGACAGTATCTCTCCTGCCGTAGTAGAGCTGATTTTTGAGACACAGAAAGAAACTACCTCCATCAAAGCCCCTTCTCTCATTAGTAATTATTTTGTTTCTGAAACTATTTGGAAATCTTCAGTTTCCAGCAATATAAAATGATTGTAGATGAAAGATGAGTTTATGAGTTGTGGCAGCACAAGTATATTTTTACCTATGTACAAACTCAAAACTATTCCACCAGTGCATCCTTATAGAAAAGGTTATTCTAAGGCAGAATCCAGCTGACAAATCTATGAATCAAGTGTGGGAAGTGAAGAAAAAAGAAATAAGAGGATAAAAAAATTGCAAGTACAATAATAGCAGTTCATGCATATAGAGTTATGTTGAAATATTTAATTATTATAAAAGTAAGTGCAAAAGTAAAAACAATCTGGAAACTGATGCACAACAAACATAGTATCTAGTTATCACTTTACATCGTGTTATGAAGATTGTGCAATGGTGAATTGAAGGAAGTAAAGTTGTACTAAATTCCTTTATTTTACATTAATATAGGCTAGTTTGTATCAACACTATTAGAATTAGGAAGAAAAAAATGATAAGAAGTACTTTTAACAATTCAAGAACATAAAAATAGACACAAATTTTAAACACTATAATGAATAAAAGTTAATAAGGACTTTAATTGCTATAAATCAGACTTTAATTTGTAAAATTAATCACTTTAATTCAATCACTGTAAAATTAGTATGCCTTACCAAGTGTTCATGCAACATTTATGAAAGTTAACTATACACTACTTTAAAAAGAATGACAATAAATTCCAAAAGATGATTACCAAAAGTTCTCTCAACATTTATTTTCTCTTGTAAGCTTCTGTAATAATCTTCTGTAAACTATATCCAAGTAAAATTTCACCTGTTGATGGTCTTCTAAAACTCAATGGGCATATGTTGCTTCATTGCTGCTCCCACAATGAGATTCTCAACATTTATGCTTTGAGGAGCTTTGTGTGCATACAAAGCTTTATTCAAGAGAATACAAAAGAAATATCTAATTTTCACTTAGAATGTAGAAAATTGGAAAGATGTTGTTCTCAACAAACAGGAAGATAAAGATGGATAATCCAAAAAATCATAACTTTTCTTAAACCCATCTGAGAGTTAACGTTGTAGGGTAACCAGCTATTCTGAAATCCAAGGAAAAAACAACACATGTTTTTTAAAGATCCAAGATCCAAGCCTTGGCTTAGTTGAGGCAGAGCACTGAAAAAATTTGGCACCACCAGGAAAGCAAATAAGAAGATTCCAGCTAAATTTCAAACAAATGGCTAGAAGTAGAGTGTGAGCTAGTAAGAGCGTAGAGTAATGAGTATGACAAAGTTTATAACTTTTATAACTATTTGGGAACAGGGCATCAGACCTCAAAAAGACCTTTAGGATTGCAGGCTTATGGCAGGGGAGCAACCATTGCTACAGGAAAGAGGAAAGGCACAGAGGCCTGCCCAAATCCTTCTCCCCCAAGGAAAACTACCTTAAATCTCTAGGGAAAGGCTTGCAAATGCTGTTTTCCTCAGGCACATGTCCTCTACCCCCAGAAGGACAAGAAACTGCCTGGTACCTAGAACATTAGAGATTCCCTACCACCAGGAGAGGGGAAGGATCACTGAGAAAGTCAACCTCTGAAAACTAGGAACCTGGGCTTGCCCCAAACTGAGGCTGAACCAAGACCACAGAGAATGCATTTCTGTCTCTACCCCCGACAGCTTAGCAAGCATCAAGTATAGAAACAATATAATATAATAGCAATTAGTATAAAAACAATATAGTATAATAGCAATTTACTGCATGAAGGGAAAGACTATAGGAAAAGACCTTCTTTGAGGTATAGGTTCACAGGGAACACCTAAAGCTGAAGGGGATAAAATAATACGTAAAAAAATCTTAGCCGGGACAAAATGGCTTAGGCCTGTAATTCCAGCACAGTGGGATGCCAAAGTAGGAAGTTAGCTTGAGGTCAGGAGTTGGAGACCAGCCTGGGTAACACAGTAAGACTTCTTATCTACAAAAAAGTAAAAATAAAAAACTAGCTAGGTGTGATGGTGCATGCCTAGGTACTTGGGGGCTAAGGCAGGTGGATCACTTGAGCTCTGGAGTTAAAGGTTGTAGTAAGCTGTGATCATATGGTAGCCTGGGTACCAAGCTGTGCTGCATGGTAGCCTGGGAAACAGAAGGAAATACTGTCAGAAGGAAGGGGGGAGGAAGGGAAGAAAAAAGGAAGGAAACCAGGAAAGAAGGAAGGAAAGAAAAGAAATCCACCTGTAGCCCAGACCTCACCCTAAGCCCCTAAGCACAGTGTAATGTTAGGTGGATTTTAAGCCAGTGTTTCATTGAGGGGTAGTGTTCATAACAAAACTCAAACCTTGACTAGCGCAACACTTGACTATATCAACTCAGCTCCACACACTACAAGTCTAGCAGAAGAAGCATGTCCACTTCCAAGCACAAATACTCTTTGCCTCATGCTCAAGTGTTCTGCACTTAATGTTTGGCTTTAACCAAATTTTTTAACACAGAGAAGGACAAAAATCAAAACCCAACAAACCAGAAATTCTGTCAAGAGTCACAGACCCGTGAACACAGGGATATATGACTCACAAAGGGAGGGGGGAACTAACAAAGAACTTAAAATAATCCTAATTACTAAGTTAAAGCATGTGGCCGAAAAGGGGGATTACCTGATAAATAGGTGGTAGAATTTCAGCAGAGAGAAGAAAATGACAAAAAAGAAAAATGTTAAAAAATAATATGAATAAAAACATGATAAGGATAAAGAGTGCTTTCTGTGAGATTATCAGTAATCTAAGAAAACTGGAGAAAGAATCAGATCACTTGATAGAAATTACTTCAATTGGAATATAAAGTGAAAAACTTGGAAGAGAAAGAAAGAGAGAACATTCAGGAGCTGTGGGACGGCATCAGATGGTCTGAAATGCAAACATCTGTGCCCTCCGAAGGAAAAGAGAAAGACAATAGAAAATAAAGTTTCCAAAAATAATGGCTGTGAATTTTTTTTAAAAATAATGGCATACCACTAACCACAGATTCAAGAATTTCTGAGTGTACCATCAAAAACAAACCAATGAGAACAACAACAACAAACTCTGGATACATTCCAGTCAACTTACTGGGAACTAAAGAGAAAATATTTATTTACAGCAGCTAGGGGAGAAAAGAAACAGAACTTACAATAGGACAAAGATAAGAAAGAAGACGGCAGATATGTCCATGAGAAATTATGCAAAATGAGTGACAGGTTTAAAATGCTGAGGAAAAATAAAGAAATTTAAAAAACCTGTCAATGCGGGACTTTATACAAGGTGATAATATCTTTTGAAAATGAGGGAGAGGTAAGAGTTTTCCAGGCAAACAAAAACTGAAAAAGTAAGTTACCAATTGAACTATACAATAAGAAATGTTAAATACATTTCTCTAGGCAGAACAAACATCCTACCGGTCAAAAAAGTAAGCTATACAAAGAAATGAAGAATGCTGGAAATTATAAACGTGAATTTTATTCTGAAAGGTGTGACATTTATGGCATGCAAATTATGGCTCATTTTTTAAATGCTTTCTTATTGGTGATGCCCAGTGTAGTTATTTGGTACTATGAGAAGAATTGTGTTCCTGCCTCAAAAGTCACTCGAGTCAAGATCTTCAACACCAGTAGCTCAAAGTGTGGCTATCATTGGAGATAGGGTCTTTAAAAAGATAATTATGCTAAAATGAGGTATTTTCGGCAGACGAACCCAATATGACTGGTGTTCTTATGAGAAAAGGAAATGAGGACACAGACAACAGAAAAAATGTGTGGAGACACAGGGAAAAGTCAGACATTACAAACCCACCCTGCTAACACCTAGATTTGGACATCCAGCCTCCAAGGTTATGAAGAAACAAGAACCTCCATTAAGTCATCTAATGGACTCTGTTACTGTGGTCCTAGTAAACTAAGACACTTGGCAAAGCTGTGATTTCCAGGTTTCTTTACTCTTGCTATTTTTGCATCTGTGGTTTTAACTATCATGTGGAGAGATACTTTAAAACCATGTAAATTTTCTGTGTCACTTCTGCCCATACTTTGAAGCCAGATCAAACTACCCAGTGGACTTAAAAAAAGAACTTCTAGGCAGAAATAGAAAAACTTCCTCTATCAATGTTTTTCACTTGCAACAGCTTTCCACCATCAGTGCGTTACCAAACCTAAGTCCTATTCCATCCTCAGGCCATATTCAAGGAAAATGAAGGCTGAGTATGTCTGCAGGGCTATCTGGCTAGGAGGGAGTTCAGCCCTTATAAGTGGAAATCTCATATCCTATGGATGGGCCTTTGTAACTCAAAGCACCCTGTCCAAGTCAATGAATTTAGAGTCGATGAATTTAACTGTGTTCTTTTTTCTGGCTTTTTTTTTTTTTCTTTGTTTCAGGTTCATTGAGGGTTATGCTATTTGGATTTGTTAAGTAAAGTCCCTCATATTATAGTTGTGTCCTGCACCCATGAAGTATACCATACACTGTCACTCCCTATCCCTTTCCTGTCTCTCCTTAATTGTTCTGTACTGCAAACAAATTTGATGTTCTCTGAAGCCTATCTGTATATTTTTCTGCATTTTCAGATTTTGATTCAGAATTGTTCATTCTCTTTCAGTTGTCCCAGTATGAATCTTGTACTGTTATTTGCTATGATGTTAGCCTAACCTTTCCAAGAAAACACTTGCTAAATATGGCCATTTATTCTAGAGAGGAAAAAGCCAAGATAGCTTGTGTGATATGTGTATCAGTTCTTATTTTATCCTGTCCAAGTCTATGATAAAAGTGAGGAAGTAAGATTTACGAATTGTGGTGGAGCAGTAGGAAGAATGGACTATCAAAATTATAAGACTTTGTGATATATTAACATTTGAGGACAATGCAGCTAAAGAAGTATTTAAAATCAGAATTGAAGCAGTAGTCAAACACTTGCGTGCCAGCTTTATCTTCACCATTAACTAATTATATGATCTTGAATAAACCATTGTACTCCTCAGTTCCTATCCATAAAACAGGAAACATAACAGCTCTGTTTGTTTTCTTATAAAATAGGAAAGAAAGGGGATCTACCATATTTTGCATGTATAATATATAGCTTTGGGGCCAAATTTTTGAGGGAAAATTAAGAATGGACATTATACATGGGTAGCATGGTTCAAAGTGGGGGAGTCCAATGAGTCTCCCAGGGATGCTGTGTGCTCCCACCGTGGTCTTCCAGGTGCAAAGGGTTCCAATCCGGGAAGATTCAGGATCCAGTGGAAGTGGCCAATATTCCCTCTGCTGAGCACCATGATCAGGGTAGAGGGGATGGTGAGGTGGGCCATGGCCACACTGGGTAAGGGCTCTGGGAACCTCACACAGGCCACAATGACCTGCCTTGCTGCCTGGGGGCCAAGCAGAAGCTCCTGCTGCATCACCAGCCACATTCATGGCCATTTCAGCTCTGGCCCCTCGATGTGGCAGGAAGGGAAGGTCTCTCAGGAGAGTGAAGGGGCAGCCTCACAGAGCCAGGGCTGTGGGAGGGTGATGCAATCGGCACGGTTACCAGGGGAGTATTAGCTTTTCCCAGATGTATTGTTCCCAGTGAAAAGCCATCCACTTTCTCGAGGGGTGTTTTACTGAAAATTTGGGGGAAAAACATGGGTGTACATTATATGTGGGAACACATTTTGCACAGCAAAACAAGGTACTTCATGCACTTTTAACAGAGACCAAATTAATGTGTCCCAGAGGGCTTGGAGAACAGTTAGTGATACTAAAAAAGAGTTTTCTTAGTTTGTTGTTGTCATTGTTTTTTAAATTAAAAACTGGGGTCTCATTGGTGTGTAATCCTGCTCAGGGTCAGGGCATAGATTTAGACTTTTATTTGTCTCTTGTAATATCAGGATAAGAGTCTCTAAGGGATTCTCGCCTCCTTCTAGCTCCTCGTTCCTAGCTCACAGCCTGCAGCTCACACACCATTCCTATAGGAGTTTCCTCTCCCCAGATACACAATGGACAATTGACCTTAGGGGTCCCCTCTCCAACTTTCCAAACTCATGCTTGGGTAGGCCATTTTCCTCTCTGATTATTAAACCCAATGTCACAAACAAACCAAATTTGTACTTAAGTTAAAGGTTAAAATTCTTCAACCAACCAACCAGCAGTATTCGTAGTCTGTGAAGATGCTCAGGATTAAAATGATTTACCTAACAGTTCCCCCCTCAATTAGCCTTGTTTGGCTGTAGTCACCACTTAACGCGAGTTGAAAGCAAGGGCTTTCCTAATTCTGTATTCACCTGCAGCCCAGCAGGAGAAGGCCTCTTTCAGCTGAGAAGGACTGAGCTACAGGGGCTGCTTTGGATAATGTTATTCTAATATGTTTTAACTCAGAGATGTTAGCTATCTTATGTTTAAAAAAATGTTATAAGAGGCTATTTAAGAAGTCCATAAATCAGTATTCATTGTGGCACTAAAGATGCTAATTTTTAAGGAGGATAATGTATGGCATTTTGCTAGAATTCTGTATGACCATTTTACTGCAACAAAGTGTGGAGATAAAAAGAGTTGTTGCATTCATTGACTCTAACTCTCATTTATGAAGGGAAATACACTTGCATATCTTTTACCAGAGGAAATGTAATTGTTATTCATGTTGAGAAAGAGGTTTATTGGCAATTTTATCATAAAGATTCGGATAGAAATAAAAGCATTTGGTTACTACAAGATATTAATTATGACTATCAGCCAACTACGGTAGGAGGTTTCTTTACAGTATAAGGAGCAAAATTATCTGCAGATTTCCTGTATGCTTATAAACACAGCAGCTCTGCTCTGAGTTCACGATTTTCATCATATATACACATATAAACACCCACAGAGGGTTCAGATTACACCTGTGTGTCTCTGAGTAACTTGTTTATTCAAGAGGTCCAGAGCCAACGTTCCCTAATTATAAGCTGCTCCATAAAGTTCACTTTTATGCTTTTGTTTTCCTCCTAAGTGACAAAAGCATTTTAGAGTGACAACTCACATTTATTTATTCAAGAGACATTTATGGAGTGATTCCTGTGTGCTAGGGATCCTGTTTAGATTTGACAATAAAATTATAAATAAAATACATAGTTTGGGCCCTCTCAGAGCAGGGAAGAGAGAAAAAGCACCTTGTATGCCATGGACGTATAAAAAGGGCATTGGGCACAGGTTCAGGAGATCAGTAGAGGTTTCTGAGCAGAACCTACATCTGAGCTGAGACATAAAGGATAACTAGAAATGGGTCAAGAAAAGAATCCAACTGGGGTCGGTGGACTTAAAAATGTGAAGAAGGGCCTGGAGCCCAGAGGGGGTTAAACTGCAACTTAAGAACTGAGGTCCAACATGGAGGACCATCAAGTTTGACTGGGGGAGAAATGTGACTGGTGGAGACAGGCAGCAGTTGGTCTTATAAATGGGCACACGTCCCCTGAGGCAGTTTGTGCTTCGTCTCATGAGTTTGAAGGATTTTAGGCAAGGTAGTGAAATGATGAGACTAGCTGCAGTGTGGGAAATGGATAGGAATGCGACCAAAGTGGACATAGTTAGGGGACTATCACACTAAGCCAGATGCAAGTGGTAAATGTGGCAGCACAGACGTTTATGGCTTTTATTTTCTGCATGAATTGGGAAGAAAATATCTGAGCATGAGATGAAAGGAGAGATAGTGTTCAAAGATTTTTGAGAATAGCAGAGAGAAAATCATGACTAAGGAAACAGAGGACTGCTGGGCAGTACCGAGGGCCCCTCTGGTGATGAAGGGCATACATTTATAGTGGCATCTGCATTATTACACGGTTTTCTCTGTAATACTCCAAAGCGCATACACAATATGTTGCTAGTGGGCAGCTGAATTGATCTATCAAAAGACAGGATGAGGTGATGGACAATGGAACCTAAAACGGACAAGAAAGTAGGAAAATACAAAAAGGGCGGCAAGATGGGGAGGAAATGTGAGCTCCAGGACTCAAGATCGGAGATTAGACAACACAGAGAGCTTGAGAGGAAGGCCCGTCAAAGGAATACGTGGGATATTGATCTATCACTTTGTTAAGACATCCCTGGTAAATTAAAATACCACTGGAAATGACGCAGGTGGACAACATTTAAAATTTCAGATTCCTCAGGGAGAATCCTGTAGGTGTTTTGAATGTACTGCAGGTAAGAAGGGTGAAGGGTGAAAGAGATACGATCCACTTCTGCTTATTCTTTGTGTCTCTGTTTTGTTGTGGTTTTTTTTCTCACCTTGTTCAAGATGCCAATTAGGTGGGTGACTTTTTCAGAGCCAGGGCTGGTAAAGGAAAAGAAAGTAAAAGAAGGAAAAGTCTCACTGGTACTATGGTGAGATGACCTTTGTGCTCTCTGATCCTCACCTCCATGATGTTTATGGAGTTTTTGGATAGTCTCCTCCTCATCCCAGCGCTGAGGATCTCTTACCTCCTTCTCTCACCCAACACAGTCCAATGTGTTTCCTCTCAGTGGTCAATTACAATTCCTCCTTTACCCTGAGCATCCAGAGGTACACCCTGAACCTGTTACTGCCGAGATCTCATTGCTCCTCCAGATGCAGTGGGAAGTATCACATATTGCTTATGTGGCCACATCTAGTTCATGAGCAAATGCAAAACTTGGGTTGCCTGTGATGGCCATGGAGCTGTTCCACTTAGATCTCTCTTAAGAGAAACTGCTGTAAAGAATACAATTGAACTTCTCAGCTTTGTATTCACCAAGGAATTTATCTCAGACTATACTCACCTGGGCTACTCCCATACAATTACCGAGCACTGCAGGGGCACTAGAAAATAGCCACAGCTGCAGATGCAGGAATCATCTAATGGGCACCCTGAGCTCAAGGACTTTGCATCAATCTCTCTGAAACTTTCTCAGACCTAAGGAGCAAACTGAGACTTTCCCTATCCAATTCTTCCTCCTTTCTCCCCTTTCACAGGTATTCGACATACATCATGGTGAAAAGCACTCCTTGCTTACTCTTGTTCCCTAGTCCTTTGTCCTTCACAGGTGGTTCTCCCAATAGATATCTTGCACATTTGATAACAGCCTGGCACATGCTTCTTCAAAGACCTGAATGCCACACTTACTTTCAACAGCGGGTAACACAGGATGTCTCCCCAGTCTCTCATCCTTTAAAATTCACATGCATGAGTTTAATCCATCATAGACCCATATCAAGCTGTCCAAATAACCTTATGTTTTAGGATTTCTTTTACTCAGGTATGATAGACATGCAGACACAGAGAGGACTGTCACAAAGGATGAAGCTTGTTGTCCTCTCAGATCTCCAGATGCAGGAGGCACATCATGTCACACAGAGCTACAACGGAAACACTAGGGCTTGTGGGGAACAGGCTAAGGGACTCAAGTGGATACAGGGGAGAGAATTTTTGCCGTGGTTTCTTGCAGGAAGGAACAGACCAGGCAGGATAAAAGGTTTAGGACTGGCTAAATGATTTCAGCAGGCTAGGATGTAGAGTCTGTCTGCAGGTGGTACCTAGCCAAGGGACAATCAGGGAAGAGGACTAGCTTGCCAGAAAGTGACAGCCTGATAAAGAAGTCACTGGGGGAAATGGGTTCCAGGTTTGCATATGAAAGGCATGTTCCCAGTTGAATTAGCTAACCCCTAGAAGGACAGTCTCTCCTGGGTAAGTAAGGCCCCAAGATGTCAAAAGATCAAAATACAGAAAATAAAAATACGTAATTGAGACATCTTCTTTGAAACCCTTTTCACCTATCTTTAGGTAAGGGGTAGGTTCTTTTCCATTATGTGTGTGGGGGTGAAGACATGGTGAGAGGAGACAGTGGCAGCACTTCAACAAATAAAAGGGCAATGATCAACTCTCTAGAGGTTTGGAGTCCAGCAGAAAGGGCAAGTAGAGAGGCTTATTTCTCTCACATCCGTATCTCTGACAGTCAGCCAGCTCCTGAGCTGCTGGAGTGAATTTCTACCACCAGGAGCTTAAAAGCTGCTGCCACCAGTGAACTGGGAGCTTCCTGAGAACAAAACACCAGGCTCTCAGCCTCCCTGGGGTGCTTCCTGACCCTGTAGACCCAAACCAAGGTGACAGTGCCACATTGCTTCTTCACCCACTGCAAACCTTTGTCTTCCCCAGAAGTCTTCAGCCTTCAGTTTTTGTCTTGCTTATTCCCACACAAACATTTCCCAACTTGGGCACAGTTAGAAGGAGCCACTAGGATCCAGTGGGTCTCAAGGGATTTGTATGACACCCCCGCCCCCCACCAAGCCTGGATATTTGGGCAGGTGGCCTCTCAAAGACAGAGACACAAATAACCAGAGTGCCAGTTTTCCTCCATCCAGATTCTTTTCCTCCTCTTTCCCTGTCCTAACCCATAGCTGCTGAGAGAAAGAATTGAGCCACCACTAGACTGAGAATTCCACAGAAAGTAGAGCTCAGACCATTCCTTTTAAAGCCCTTCAGTGGACTAAGGGGTGCTTGGACTATGAGCTACCCATTCATCAGCCCAGTAGCTCCATCAGAACAGTGCACACCTCAAAGTGGAGGGATATTAAACCTGCTTGAGCACCCACAGGTAACTCAGGACCAGCACACTTTCATAGAAGGATTAAGAATTGATCTTTAGAGATCAAGAGACAAGCCTGCAGGCCAGATCCTGTACCCCCAGAACTTGAACGTGTTGCTTGAGAGAATAGAAGGGAGATTTGTGAACTAGTCTCAAGAAGTGAAGGAGCCCACACGGGCAGAACGAGAGGGACAGTGCAGTGTGGGCCCAGTTGCAGATTGTTTATAGAGCATGCCTACTCCCATGGGAAGGCTGTGCTCTCAGCCCAGGCCAGGATCCTGGGCAAGGGGCTCCCAGCTGATGACACAATCATGGGAGTGGTCAGCTGGTTTGGGGTATTGCCTGCTAGCA
>NW_003852450.1:676935-678680 GCF_000181295.1 Otolemur garnettii | reverse complement strand
AATAGGCTGTCTGAGTGGATAAAAAAATGCAAGCCAATTATCTGCTATCTCTAGGAAACATATCTAACTGACAAGGACTCATACAGACTCAAGGTGAAAAGGTGAAGGGATAGAAAAAAATATTCCATATAAACGGAAACCAAAACAAAGCAAGCATAGTCATTCTCCTATCAGATAGAACTGACTTTAAATCAGCAATAGTAAAGAAAAACAAAGAAGGTCATTATGTAATGGTAAAAGGGGAAATTCAACAAGAACACATAACAATTCTAAATATTCATGCATTTAACACAGAAGCACTGAGCTTTCTAAAACAAACTCCACTAAATCTAAGAAAAGATTTTAAAAATAGCATTATAATTTCCAAGGATTCAATACCCCATTGAAAGAGCTGGACAAATCATTAAAGCAGAAAAGAAAGAAAGAAATACTAGACTTAAACACGACTCTAGAATAAATGGACTTAACAGACATTTGCAAAACATTTCACCCAAAGATGCTAAATATACATTTTTCTCATCAGCACATGAAACATTCTTTCTAGGAGACACCTGTGAGAAATACCTTGGCAATAAGGGATTGGGGAAGGGATTTAACATCATTTAACATCATTGGTCTCTCGTTAAAGAGCACAAGAGCACGTAAGAGCATGTGACAAGAGCACTGACATTATTGCATAGCAGGCTCCACACCTGCTACTCCATTACCTGTGGTGTAGTACTTTTATAAATAACCTCAGGAGAAACTGCTCTGAGAACCAAGACTGACTGACTACGGAGGAGACTGCTGCCGAGATGCTTGCTCCTACTAATATTGACTGTGATTTCTAAGGTGCTTCCACACCTGAGACTAGAACAAGACTTACCCTGCACAGTGACCTGCATCTAGACAGTTGAGTGGGCCAGGGCTAGAGACCTAGCATTTCTGGGCCCCGACAAGTGGCACCTCAGATGGGACCCAACAATTCTTTAAGATTGATCATACTTTAGACCACAAAACATGTCTGTACAAGTTCAAAAAAATTAAAATTATACCATATGCTCATATTACAGTGGAATAAAACTAAAAATCATCTTCAGGAGAAACATCTGATTCTACACAAAGTTATGGAAATTAAACAACCTGCTGCTCAACAATTATTGACTCAATGATTCAGTTAAGACGGAAATCATAAGATTCCTCAAATGGAATGACAAAGAGCCATGAGGTATCAAAATCTATGGGATGCAGCAAACAAGTTCTAAAAGGAAGATTCATAATCTTAAAAGTTTATATCAAAAAGACAACTAACCAGCAATAGAATAGAAAGGATAATAGAAGCCCAATCAAATGAAAAAGAAGATATTATAGCTGATACAACAGAAATACAAATTATCTGTGAATACTATAACAATTTCTACATATAAATTTAAAAACATAGAGGAAATGGACAAATTCCTGGAAATACACAACCTTTCAAGACTCAGGAAGAAATAAGACTCCTGAACAGACTAATAATGAGCAGTGAGGTTGAAGCAATAATAAAAATTCTTTTGACCACAATAATAACAACAACAACAAAAACAATAAATCCAGTGGATTCACAGGGGAATTTTAGCACATCTATAAAGAAGAGTTGGTATCTGCACTGCAAAAATTTTTCCACAACATCAAAAAGGAGGGAATTCTTCCCACTCATTCTATGAAGCTAGTATCTTCTTGATAGCAAAGCCAGGAAAGGGCACACACACACACACACACACACA
>NW_003852450.1:676176-676568 GCF_000181295.1 Otolemur garnettii | reverse complement strand
GTGGCCTAGCCAGAGCAATTGAGTAGGAAAAGAAAGAAATTAAGGGTATCAAATTGGGAAATAGGAGGTCAAATTATTGCTGTTTTTCTGACGATATGATCATATATCTAGAAACTCCAAAGATTCTACCAAGAAACTCTTCTAACTGATAATAAATTCACCAAAGTTTTGGATTATAAAATCAATGTGCACAAATCAGTAGCATTCCTATGCCCAGTAATAGTCAAGCTGAGAGTCTAATGAAATCAAAGATCAATACCATTCACAATAGCTATAAAGAAAAGAAAATACCAAGGAATATACTTAGGCAAGGAAGTGAAAGATCTGTATAAAGATAACTACAAAAAGCTGAGAAAGTAGTTTCAAATGATGCAAATAAATGGAAAACTCTA
>NW_003852450.1:673873-675006 GCF_000181295.1 Otolemur garnettii | reverse complement strand
TAATCAGATTAGCAAGAAAAAAAAATCAAACAACCCCCCCATTAACAAGTGATCAAAAGACAGGACAGAAGTTTTGCAATAGAAGATAAACACATGGTCAATAAATATATGAAAAAATATTCAACATCACTCATCATCAGGGAAATGGAAATTAAAATATCATCTTCCTGCTATTAGAATGGTGTTTACTTGAAAATCCCAAAACAATAGATGCTGGTGTGAATGCAGAAAGAAAGAAATAATTATACACTGTTGGTGGAACTGTAAATCTTATGGAAAACAGTATGGAGATTCTTCAGAGAAGAAAAAGTCTACCTACCATTTGATCCAGCAATCTACTTTTGGACATTTACCCAAAGTGAAAGAAGTCGTTTTAACAAAAATACACCTTTACTCAAATGTTTATTGCAGCATAATTTACAATTGCAAAGATGTGGAATCAACCCGAGTGTCCATCACCTCATGAACAGACTAACAAAATGTGGCATATGTATACCACAGAATACTACTCAGTCATGAAGAAGGATATCTTTATGCCTTTTGCAACAATTTAGATGAAACTAGAGACTGTCACTCTACCTGAAGTGTCTAAAGAATGGCAAGGCAAACACCACATGTACTCACTATTAAATTGAAACTAAGTGATGAGTACACAGGTACATAGAGTTTAGTAAAACTCAGTGGAAAACAGGGTGATAAAGAAGTGGATGGGTGAAAAGTCACCCAAGGAATACATTGGATGCTATTTGGGTGATAGGCACACTCACAACCCTGATTCAAGAGATACAGAAATGATCCTGTAACTGAAAAATATCTATACACCTGTCATACTTTAAAATTAAATAAAGAAAACTTTTTAAAAATCCTCTTCAATTTCCTTTAGCCTCTCTAATCTCTTTTATAGATTGAATGTACAGAAAATAAAAATGTGGATCCTTTTCATGAAACTGATTTGGGGTCAGCTTTTGTGTGAATCCCACAAGAGTGACCTAGAATCTCTCTTTGGTCATAAGCCAAACTTGGCAGTCCCATTTTTACATCCAGTTACCACAGCTTTACTCATGGAAGCCCTAGATCAGGAATGGTGTCTCACATTGACCATCACTGATGATCAGCATGGTGTCTCACACTTA
>NW_003852450.1:671207-672192 GCF_000181295.1 Otolemur garnettii | reverse complement strand
TGTTAACCAGTTTGATGAAAATATTTCAGATTGTATATAGAACCAGCACACTGTACCCCATGAATGCATTAATGTACACAGCTATGATTTAATTTAAAAAATGACATAGAAACAGTGTTCTTTTCACATGGAAAATAAAATCAAATTAGATCCCCATCTCAACTGAACTCAAAAACAAATTCCAAATGTCTTAAAAAACTAAATATATAAAAAAAAAAGTCCTTTGAAAGTATTAGAGTCCAATGTAGAAGGAAATAGTAAATCCTAGGAGTAAGAAAGCATTTCTTGACCATAACACCAAATTAAAATCTTCAAAATGTAAAATTGCTGTGGAACAAGACACCGTAAACAAGATTAAGATGTACCACAGCCTGGGAGAAGAGATTTACAGCATGCATAACAGGCAAAACATTAATATTCAAAATATAAAGGAATGCTTACAAATCAATTTAGAAAAAGACAAATAGGAAAATGAAAGCAAAATGCAAAAAGGCAATTCACAGAAGAGGAAACTTGAAGAGAAAATAGATGTGAAAAATGTTGTACCTCCGTTTAGTCAGGAGAATTCAAATAATAACAAGATACTCTTTAACCCTATCAGACTGGAAAAGATCTTTAAGTAATAGGGTACCAAGATTTGGCAGGGAAGAGAAAAAATGAGCACTCTCAAGTACTGCTGGTGAGAATACAAATTGGCCGAACTATTTGGAAGAGCACTTTGGAAACACATAGTAAAATTCTGTAATTGTATAACCTATGACCTAGCAATTCCACTTTTAAATATATATCCTAGAGAAATTCTCCCTCTTGTGCAATGGCAGATATCTTTAAAGTTGTTCACTGAAACGTTGTTGGGTATTGTAAAAATAAACCAAAAGGAAGAAAGAAAACAATCAAATGTCCATTAAGCAAAGAAAGAATAAATAAAATGCCATAGGAAGAATTACGAAGTCATTTAAAGACAAAATAGAACTATATGTAATGA
>NW_003852450.1:668119-670699 GCF_000181295.1 Otolemur garnettii | reverse complement strand
TTTGTGGACATATCTATATTACAAGCTCCTAATGATGGGATTTGTGACCCACGTAACCGTCTGTCACCCACAGCAACCAGCACATAAAAGGTGATCCTTAGAACTATGTTGACTGAATCAAATGAATGACTTTCCTGTTAAACTTCCCAAAAGGTGGAAAAATAATTTCCCCAGTCACTTAGAGGATTAGTTGTCCTTTTTGAAAAAGTGAAAGAAAATCAAGAGAATGGCCTGAAATAGTGGACATTTTCCCAGAATGCTTTGAGGAGTTCCCACCTGCGTAACAGCTGCTCACACAATGGATTCTGCAGACAAATAAAGAAAATTAGTGAACAGGCCAAACCCTCTTCAATGGAAAGGGGGCAATAAAGATATCCTGTCTAACTCCTCCTGGCATAGTCAGTAACAAAATCTTATCTGTGAATCACCAGTGGCTGGGTGGGAAGTGCCAATCAACACTAATTTGGTGCTATGAATGTTCTGGCAGGAGGGACAGGAGGCTATCCTGCTAAATCTTATTTAAATTAGCCAAGGTGGGCAGCTGCCACGCAGATAATGCTGGTGGAGGACAATGCGAGACAGATGATTTACCAATTAAATGAATCAGGCTTCCCAAACACTGATGGCCCGAGGACTGGGGTGCCATGTGTTTCTGCCAGACACAGATCTGTTTCCATAACCAAATTAGGCTTCAAGTTTATAACTCAGATGTCTAACCCTCCCTACTTTGTCTCCCGCCCCCTACACACATACAAAGAAGATCGCATGTTAATGAACAAAGCTCAGACTTTCTCCATTTCTCCACTTGTCAAAATCTCTTTCACCTTCGGAACCAACAGTAAATCACACGTTCTGCTTGAACAGGCTTTCAGACAAAACCCCTGCCAAATGGCTATCATAGGAAAGAAGCCTTTGTCAGACCCTAGGCATTGTGTTTTGAAAGGGAAAGATAGCCCATGTGGAAATAGGAAAGCGTGTTCTGGCCTTTCTTTTAAAAACGCAACGTCTGGTGCAAAGTAGAATTCAAAATTGAATTCAGGCACCAGCTTTCCAGGGAAAGCCAAGCCAATGAGAAGACAGAGGATTTTATAATAACAATAATAACCAATATTTCTGTAGAAGAGTTTGCAGAGTGCTTTATACTATCTCTTGTTTAATCCTCAGACAAATGCTTGGTATTTTTATTATAATCTTCATTTTATAGATGGAGAATCAAAAAACTTATGTAGTTTTCCTGAGATCACGTAACTAAGGCTTATTATTAATTTATTTTATTTTATTTCTATTATATCATGTTATCTCTCCAAAATTTCTAATTCTGAAACTCTGTGAGTATAGATCTGAATAGCAGGGAACCACAAACAGGCTGTGTGTGGCCGTGTGTAGCTTCTATTACAAAAAGAATGAAAATGGAGGGGAGGATAGAGAGGAATAAAGAAAAAAAATTTAAATAAAAGCAAAATGGTAACACAAAAGAAAAAAGATCATAAAAAGAAATTAAGGAATTAAGAGAACAGAGATTTGTTCATCTTTGGTTTTGCTCAAAAAAGCTATCCACATTCAATTGATCTTTTATTTTTCAGAGAAGCGGAAGGCATACAATGAATTTTTTTTTTTTTTGTACTGGATGCTGCAAATATGTCTGATGACCCAGACAAGGTAAAGACCTCAGACTAAAGTTTCTCGGATTGTGTGTGAAAACACCACACTGTACCCAGGAAGTGCATTAATGTACACAGTTACCATTCAATAAAAAAAAAAAAAAAAAAGACCTCAGACTAGTCAATGTTCTCAAAGATGAATAGCAAATTTAAAACTGTGGACCAAAATAGGCTTTAGAATCCTTAAAAAAGTAAAGCTAGAGAATGTCTTTGAAGCAATTAATTGTAAATACCTGATTTTATAACTGAGCAAGCAGAGAAAAGGCTTGTACTCATCAATACAACTCATGACAGAATTAGAACTAGATCCCAGTCCTTGGGTCTCCTGTCCCTCATGGCTCTAAAGTCAGTAGCCATCCGTAACTGGAGTTTCAGAGGGTAAGAAAAAGCCTACCGTGTCCCAGGCACTGGCTGGACATTATTTAGGGGACTCCAGAGCAACCTAGGTAAGATCTGCCTTACATAGATGGAAGATTTTACAGTATGGGAAAAACTCACTGGACGCAAAGGCAAACATGACCTGTTGTGATTCTGGAAAAGAAAATCATATCTCATTTATCGCTTGGAGCTGTTTGAAGAGCTTGGCAAATACAGGAACATAGAAAGCTGATGGGTATATTTTTTGTAAAAATCCTTAACACCTTTTGTCAATTTTCTAGAGGAATTTTTAGAGCTTGTTAAGCACGGAATAAACCAGGGGAAAAGATGTCATGTATTGTCTTTAGACCAGTATCTTAGACTTTAAAGACTTTATACATACTTCTACAAGACTTATATAAATAAAATACCTTATACAAGAAACAAAAAGTAGATTTAAAAAGATGCTAAAGCAATAACTGAGAAAATGACATGAAGGCTGTGTTGACCAGTTTGATGGAAGTATTTCAGATTGCATGTGAAAACCCCACACTGTACCCCA
>NW_003852450.1:664730-666446 GCF_000181295.1 Otolemur garnettii | reverse complement strand
AAATCATTCCCAAACTCACGGCCCATGAAGACACAGGAAAGGCTTGCTGTTGGTTTTATAATACCAAACCCAACTCAGTGACTTCTTCTTGGGAAGAACTTGATAGACAACTGTTAATTATAGAAGGCAGCATCTAAAATAAAATTTGAAAGATGAATAGGATTGTTTTTCTGTCAAAGATGAATTTACAGAAATCATTTATGTCTTAAGGATTGACATAGACAAATGTTAAAAAGCAAGAGAGTGTAAAATATTTACAGAAGAAAGAATGGCATGGTTTGGCTGCTTCATAAGGGATTGTGTGAGAGAGTTAAGGGCTGATGT
This sequence comes from Otolemur garnettii, assembly GCF_000181295.1. Classification (NCBI taxonomy): domain Eukaryota; kingdom Metazoa; phylum Chordata; class Mammalia; order Primates; family Galagidae; genus Otolemur; species Otolemur garnettii. The sequence continues at coordinate 666,122 of NW_003852450.1, read as the reverse complement.
TGAAAAACAGGCTGGAATACGTAAAGGAGATGCTTGAATTCCAAGGGCATTTACTTATATCTGGATCCATTCAATGTTTCTAATCAGGAGATCGAAGTTGATTAACATCTAGTTTTTTGAAGATTGTTTGAAGGTGGATTGGAAGGAGCCAGGACTTACAAACTATTTCAATGGTAATATTAGTGCTTATTAATTGTAAAATTAGAGTCATCATGGCACTTATTTATCCAAGTTATTCATTCATTAATTCATTAGAGATTGAATGAAAGCCTCCTAAGTATTAGGCGTTACCCTAAGGGTTAAGGAAGGATTCAGATACAATTAAGAAGTAGTCCATGACCTCAAGGATCTCAAAAGCATAAACATATAGTGGAAAACTATAATTTTTACCTATTCAGCATCTATTCTTTTTCTTCTTAATAGTACCTGATTTTGCTTTGGGAGAAAAGTCTTTCCCTTTTGGATTCAATCTCAGTGGGATTGTCAACTAAAGTATCCTATGTTTTAAGAACCAGAAGAAGGAAAGAAGTAACAAAGGAAGGCAGGTAAGGAAGGAAGGTAAATGAGTCAGAGGTAGGAGATTTCAGTGTCTCTGAAATCAGAAAGAGAGAGTTTCAATGAAGTAGTCTACAATGTCAAGTATTGCAATAAGTCTGAGTAGGATGAACACCAAAAAGATAGTGTTGGCCCAACATGTAGGACATTGGTGACTTTCACAGGTGACTTTCAGAAGAATCACCTGGGGAACTTATTAATTTGTGAATCCACACCTTTAGGGGTTTTAAATTTAGAAAGATTAGGGAGAGGTCCTTGAGATCTACATTTATAACAAGCACTACTGATGATTTTGATGTAGGTAGTACACAGACCACACACATTTTAAAGAAACACTAGGTAGGTATGATTTTCATTCTTAAGATAAAAACCATAGAATTACCTAATTCAGGGACCATTTCAAAGACCAAATCAAATCAATAGCCTGGTTGATCTGATCAACTGCGCAGAAACTAGCCATTATCATGGCAAAGGGGGAGGAATATTCAATAAAAAGTGATTGATTCTTTGTTCATATATAAGATGAATGTAGACACGGATTTTGTTTTAAGTGATTTGGATGAAAAATAGAATCTATCTAAGCTCCAAGGAAATGTGTGTTTTTATTTCTTTAAATAACTTAATTACCATTACTGTTTTAATTTATAAAGTGGGCATAAAACATAGAGCAGATATCTCAGGCCTTTCTTCTGCCATAGTCCTGTTCTTACAGTTCCCCCCTTTAGTAGTGTTGGAGAGAGATTGATTAATTTCTTGTTTTCATTGTTGCCACATGGCCACACTCCCTTGCACTTCTTGATTGCTGCTGGGACTAGAACTAAGAAAATGACACAAGGA
>NW_003852450.1:662735-664055 GCF_000181295.1 Otolemur garnettii | reverse complement strand
GGGGCTGGCCTGGGAAGGGGCTGCCTGCAGGTCACTTGGATGATAGTTGCTCTTGCTGGAACAAAACTCTAGGCACCTTGACTTCCTAATTTTATCCCTTTTCCACTGCAGCTCATGGCTTTGGAAGATGCACCAGAAAGCCATAGCAATTTTCATTTTAGAAATGAGTAAGCAAGACTTTAAAACAATTATTAACTTTCCTGGCATCACGAATCTCATACTCATATTAATGCAAAAGTAAAAACTAAAATACTACCAAAGGAGCATTACCAAACACCTTAGGCATGTTCTCCAATATACCTAATACGGTATTCTTTCTATTTACCACCCAATGCATAACAAATAAATCTACCATCTCCTGTAGATGGTAAACTTAATAATCTCAGAATTTTTGAGTGATAAAACCAGGACTGAAACCATTACCTTCTAATATCCAGCCTAGTGTGTTATCCAGAATAACATGCATCACAGTCCCTAAACTGATTTAAATCAAGGAGAAGCTTTGGAGTATTGCACAGCATCATGGAGTCCATCCGTCGTCTCTGCCCTCTCTTATCACACCCCTACATAGAAAATCTTTAGAAATGATTAGTTTAAAAAAAAATGAATTCAAAGCATTTCTTCTCCACGCTGAGGTCTCTGGTTTCTGTTCCTCCATACTTTGCTAAAATTTCCCACCTAGGGCTGTATCTATTTGGATGCATTAACACAAAGAGCACTAGTGGGCTCATATGGCCTTTGCAAATGGATCGAGAATACTTCACAACTTTATGTAGGGAAACAGGATAGAGCCCAGTGTTAAGAGAAGGAAAAGCTGGGATGGATGGGTCCTGGGATTCAGAAGCCACCACACTGAACAGCCCTTTGTCTGATTCTGTTTGTTTCTTCCATGGCTTAAACTCTGGTGAGTGAGGGAATATAAATAAAGGATTAAACAATAAAGCACTTAGAGCTAGTCCATAGGAGAATTAGTGGAAAACATGTAGTAACCTGTCACCATAGATGGTGAGGTTTGAGGGCAGCTTTGAAAGTCTCTTGAACCACCTTTAACAGCAGTTCCTAAGCCTCTTGGTCTGAAGACCCCTTTGTTAGCCTCAGAGAAACAAGCAAACAAAAAATTAGTGAGAAAAGTCACACTGATTTTCATTTTTTGACAATCTCTAGTTTCTGGCTTATAAAAACAGCTTTATTCTCAAATATTTTTCTGTAATCAATCTGTTGTGATATGTTGTTCTAGTTGAAGTATATGAAGGAAAACCTGGCCTCATTTATGTACTTGGAAAAGAGACGATTTTCATAACTTTTCAATATAATTTTGAA
>NW_003852450.1:660856-661728 GCF_000181295.1 Otolemur garnettii | reverse complement strand
TGCAAAGCAATGAATCCAGACACAGACCTTGTGTTCCTCACAAATTAACTCAATATTGATAACATGCCTAAATGCAAAGCATAAAACTATAAAATTCCTGGAAGAAAGATAACAATAGGAAAAAAAATCTCGATGACTGTTTTAGATACGGCACCAAGGCATGATTCATGAAAGAAATCATAAGCTGGCTTGATTAAAATAAAAATAGTGTGTGCTATGAAAGACATGAGAATAAGAAGTCCACAGACTGGGAGAAAATAGTCACAAAGATATATCCAATAAAAGACTGTTATCCAAAATATACTAACTATTGGAACCAGCAAGAAGAGAATAATACAATTAAAAACTGGGTCAAAGACCTTAACAAATGCTTCACCACAGAAGATGTACAGCTGGCAAGGAAGCATATGAAAAGGTGCTATACATCACATGTTATCAAAGAAATGCAAATCAAAATGACAATGAGATACCACTACACACCTATCAGAATGGCAAAATAGGACACTGACAACACCAAATGCTGGTGAGGGTGTAGAACAACAGGAACTCTCATTTATCATAGTGGGAATGCAAAATTGTCATGTTCAATATATTCTAAGAATGTTTGTTATCTTGTACATTGTGTCTTGTACTTCTTGTAATTGCATAAGTCAAATGTGACTTGAGTATTATAATTTTAATACAGTTTTTTTCCTTTCTTAAAATGTGCATGTATATCTTTGGCACCTTCTGTATGTAAGTCTTGGAAAGGCAAAGCTATGTGCATACTAAAAGGATCAGAGGTTGCCAGGGGAAGGGAGAGGGTATAGGTAGAACACAGAGGATGTTTAGGGCAGGGAAACTAGTCTGTATGATACTACAGGTATGGATAC
>NW_003852450.1:563316-659074 GCF_000181295.1 Otolemur garnettii | reverse complement strand
GGCTCCTTGGAAAAGGTATCAGAATCACCTGTCATTTTTTTTAATTGTCAAAATTTTACATATTATGGTATACAACATAATGTTTTGTATACATTGTGTGATGGCAAAATCAAACTAATTAACATGCATTACCTCATAAAATTGCTACATTTTTTTGTGGTGAGAACACTTAAAATCTTCTCTTTCAGCAACTTTCAAGTATCTAACATTTTGTTATTAACTATAGTCACCATGATGTACAACAGATCTCTTGAACTTACTCTTCCTAACTGAAAATTTGTATCTTTTGACCAACATCACCCTAATCTTCTGAACTTCCGTCTCTGTTAACTGCCTTTCTACTCTCTGCTTCAACGGGTTTGACTTTTTTAGATTCCACACATCAGTGAGTTAGTTCCACACAATACAGTGAGACAGTATTTGTCTTCTTGTACTTGGCTTATATTGCTTAACATAATGCCCTCCAGGTTCACTTATCCTATCACAAGTGACAGAATTTCTTCCTTTTTTTAAGGAAGAATAGTATTTCATTGTATGTTTATATATGACATTTTCTTTATCCATTCATCCATTGATAGAAACCTAGATTCATTCCATATGTTAGATATTGTAAATAAGTGCTACAACAAACATGATGTGCAGATATCTCTTCAACATACTGATTTCATTTCTTTTGGAGATATGTATATCTCCAGTAGTGAGATTGCTAGTATTTATGGTAGTTCTATTTTTAAATGTGATGATCCTCCATTCTGTGTTCCATAATGGCTGTACTAATTTACATCCCTGGTATGCCAAGGATACCTTTTCTTTCTCCATATTATTGCCAATGATTTTATGTTTCATCTTTTTGATAATAGCTATTCTAACAGGTTTGAGATACTATCTCATGGTAGTTTTGATTTGCATTTCCCTGACAATTAGTGATGTTGAGAATCTTTTTATACATTTGTTGGCCATTTGTCTGTCTTTTGAAAACTGACTATGCATGTCCTTTACCTATGCTTAAATTGGGTTATTGATTTTCTTGCTGTTGAGTTTTTTGAGTTTCTTATATATTTTAGATATTAATCCCTTATAAGTTGTATAGTTTGCAAATATTTCCTCCTATTCCATAGGTTGTCTATTTGCTTCATTCACTGTGCAGAATTTTTCTAGCTTGATGTTATCCCATATGTCTATATTTGCTTCTGTTGCCTGTGATTTTGAAGTCATATGAAAAAAACTCAATGCTCAAAGTGCTGTTCCCCTATGCTTTCTTTTAATAGTTTTACAGTTTTAGGTTTTGCATTTAGATCTTTAATTCATTTTGAGTTGGATTTTCTGTGGTGTGACATGAGGGTTTATTTTTATTTTTATTTATGTGGATATCCAGTTTTCCCATCATCATTTATTGAAGACATTGTCTTTTCCCCAGTGTGTATTCTTGGCATCTTTGTCAAAAATCAATTGAGCATGAATGCATGGATTTCTTTCTAGGTGCTCTATTCAGTTCCATTGGTCTGTGTGTCTATTTTTATGCTAGTGTAATGCAACTCCAATTACTATAGTTTTGCAGTATTTTTTCAAATTTAGTAGTGTGATGCCTCCTGCTTGTGTTTTTTTGTTTTTTTGTTTGTCCAAAAGATTGCTTTGGCTATTCAGGATCTTTTTGGTTTCCATACAAATTCTAGGATTGTTTTTCTACTTCTGTGAAAAAATGTCATTGGAGTTTTGATAGGAATTGCACTTTAGGTAGTATAGATATTTTAACAATTTTATATCTTCCAACCCATGAACATGGGATATCTTTTCATTTATTTGTGTCTTCTTCCATTTCTTTCCTCAATGTTTCACACTCTTCAGTGTACAGATTCTTCACTTCTTTTGTGAAATTTCATTCCTAAGTACTTTTTAATACTTTTTGCAAATGAGAGTGTTTCCTTAATTTCTTTTTCATTGTTAGTGTATAGAAACATTGCTGAGCACCTGAGCAAACTCTACCTATCTTCAATAATTTAATTCCTGTCTCCAGTCAGCCTGCTCCATTCTTAGCTTCTGTTTTCAATTCCACTTCCCTATGCCCTCAGTGTATACTCCACATGCAGAGCAAATTTCTCTTTTCTCTTTTTCCTTCTACATCTTGTAATCTACAAAAGAGAGGGATATGTATGGATTAAAAAAAAAAAAAGGATGCTTTGCTCAGCTTTGAAGGCACTAACAAGAACTGGGGTAGCATGTATGGAATAATTAAAGCTGATATGATCTTTTACGTTTCAAAAGCCTTTTAAATCCGAGTCATCTTTGGTCAACAGCTTTACAGTTCTAACAAGCAATTTTCACAAAGCGCTATTAAGGGCTGTAAACTTTATTTTCTTCTCCCTAATTCTCCTTGAAAAAAAAATTTTTTTAACGTTGCTCTGAGTTGAGGAGGGATGGGGATGATGTATCTTTAAATAATAAAGAAACCATTTTAATATTCTCATAAACATCATCTCTTCTGCTCGATGCTACAAACTTTAACAGCCCAGCAGCCAGAGAAGCAAGTAGGGCAAACAATACAAGAAGAGTCATTATTGTAACTAAATTAGACCGTTTGTTTTCTTTCCCTCAAATCAAATTGTGTAGGAGCTGCTTTATTGCAAAACAGACATTAAAATTCCAGCAAGACCTCAGAGAGAAAGTAATTTCTATTTTATCAGTGCTGTAAAGCTGTCTTTATGTTCTGAAGCAGGAAATATTGCAAGGATATTTATAGCTTCGGCTCCAAAGCCAGTTTGAATAGAAATGTTACCGCGGTCGCTGGAGCTGTCATACTGCTCGGTGGAGCAGGGAATTTTAGTGAATTTGTGAATTACTGTTTCAGTCTTGACAAGTCTCTCAGTGAAGCCGGTGTGTGTGTGTCTGGAGCTGTTTGGTGTTTGGGGGGATAATGATTAAAGACTGAGATTTGCTTTAAAAGGAGATTTAAGTGATATCTACAGCTAATCAGTTCTGCTCGTCAGGTACTCCAGGAACAAATGCAAGGTTTCCCACTTTGCCATCCTCAGCATTTAGTGGCCCAGCAAGGAGCACCCCCCAGCCCTTTTCACCCTTATCCTCCCTCCTACTCCTCTCCCTTCTGTCCTTGGTTCTTGATCTTCCCATCCTGGTGTCCCTGACCTTCATCTGTTTGCCAAGATTTGACAGTTTTTACCATCTTGCTGCTTCTCTGGGGTCTGTTGAAATGATTTATCATTGTATCTTGCATTTACCTTAAACCTTTCTGCAAAGTGCTCCAGAATTCCATGACCATTATCCCCACCATCAAAGTGGAAAGAGCTTTCCTTGTTCTACACAGGGAAGAACTGAAGTGTAGACGTGGTGAGACTAGGGTCACACGGTGCTTCAGGAGAACAGATGGGATGAGCGCGAGGTTCTCTCATTTTAGTTCAATTTCAGTTCACCATTGCCTCTTTCACATCACGCCAGCAAAAACAGAAGTTTCATGACTGAGGTCTAAATAGACAACCATTTGAGCAAATTTATCTGAAAGTGGGGCAATGAATAGAGAGTTTCAATAGCTCCAGGGCCACCCCAGGCTAAGAGGGAAGACAGAGCTCTGCTGTGCCTGAGCATCTGACTGCTGGGAGAGCCGGTGGCTGTGGGGGTGGGGAGCGGCTCCTGACCACATCTACCGATCTTTGGGATAAAAGAGTGTGCAGGGTTATTTTTCACAAAGCTGTTCAAAACTAATCAAAAGACCTTTGCTTTCGGTTTGTGGGTCAAGGGTTTGATTTATGGCACACTGCCCATCACCTGACCATGCAGGTCAATAGCAAAGCTTAATTCCTGATTGAGCAACCTGTACAGTGACCCTTTCCCCCAGAATCACATCCCAGAGAATCCTTTTTCTTTATGAGACAAAGACCCTCCCTTCTCTTCACAATCTGCCCTTTTAGTGAGAGATGAAGAAGCTTTCTAAATCTTTCTAAATTGACATAGAAATAGCAGTCCTTGATTTGGGGGATGTCCAGGTTCGGACACTTGGCCATTCTCTTCCAATTTTGCCATATACCCACATCCTTGTCTGACCCTTGAACAGAGAACCTCAGGGCTAAGAAAAGACTCTAAAGTTCATCTGTGACAATCCATCTTTTAAAGACAGATAATTCAGGTTTCGCTTTTTAAACTCAGGCCCTGTTACCCTTCTTTTACATCTGTTCTAGCCAAAATAGTAGCCAGTAGCCACATATGGGCACAGAATGTGGTCAGTCAAAATGGAGATGTTCTATGAGTCGAATATATATGTAGTACTAGATTTCAAAGACCTAAAAGAAAGAATCTAAAACAGCTCCAAAATAACTTTTCTATTGGTTACATACTGGAATTATATTTTGTAAAATAAGGTACATTAACATTAATGTGGTTACCCCCCAATTTTAAAGTATATACGTGGCTTTCATTGTATCTATATTAAACAGCACTGTTCTACACATATTTTCATGTTGAGTATGGGGTCACAAATAAAACAAGATGAGTGTATCTAGACTCTCAAACCCTCCCATGAAAATCTAACACAATGCCAGTCAGCTTCCCTTTTCCTATTAGCTGTCTGACACCAAATGCCTTAAAAGCCCAAGGAACGACAACCTGTCCTGTTCCCCAGGGCTAAGAAGAGTGGTCATCTCTCTGTGAAAGTTCAGAGAATAGGGGGTGGTTTGAAATGGACGTATTACTTTTGATCCTCACTTCAAGTTCTTAGTGAGAATATCCTAAATTAACACATACATACCTATATTTTCCTAACTTTGCACTCCTGATTTTGAGATAAGCTTTAAAAAATATATACTCAGCCAGGTGTAGGGCCTTACCACTATAATCCCAGCATTTGGGGAGACCAAGGCAGAAAAAGTTTGAGACGAGCCTGGGCAATATAAGAACTTGTCAAGAAAGAAAGAAAGAATGAAAGAAAGAAAGAACAAAAGAAAGAAAGAAAGAAGAAAGAGAGAGAGAGAGAAAGAGAGGGAGGGAGGGAAGGAATGAAGGAAGGAAGAGGAAAGAAAAGGACAGGAAAGGAAACTAACCATGTGTCTTAGGACATGCCTGGCATCCTTAATACTTAGGAGGCTGAGGTTAGAGGATTACTTGAGTCCAGGAATATGAGTCTGCAGTGAGCTATGATTGCTCCTTTTTCTTTCACAATCTAGATGTTTTTGTTATTAGATCATTGCTAGATGGACAGAAATACAATCCTTTACCTTTTAAAATTAGCTACTTTGTCCTTACATATTGACTTCAGATACTGAAAATTGTATTTATAGCCTGGGCATTATCTCCGGCTTCATGACATTAGAAGCACTTTGATTCAGATGGACTCTACAGTGATGAATGGCTGTTTCATATCACAGGCCATGGAAGTGATTCTCAAACTTATCTGCACATTAGAATCACCTGGTGATCTCTTGAGTCCAGACCATACTTCAGACCAATTACATCCCATTCTTGGTGGGCAGGGGGAAGAGAACATAAGCTTCAGTGGGTTTTGAGGGTTCTCAGGCAATTCAAATGTGTAGACAAGTTTGGGGAGCAGTGACTCATCAGACAGCAGGATGTGAATCCAGACACCACACACCTGCCAGAGTGCAAACCCGTTTCAGGTACATTACATATATCTCCCCAGACAGACATCCTTTCTCCTCCCTTAATAAATCCCCACTACTTTCTGTTGTTTCTATCTACGATGTCAGAAAGGGTCTGAATTATGAAGAAAATAGAGCAGATAACGTATTGGAAAAAGAGCCTGACTTCTACCCACTGCTTGCTAAGTGATGTCTCTCCTGGTACTGGGAAAGACATAAATTGAGAAAAATTGTATAATGAATGTAATAGTAAAATGTCACTATATAAACAAGCCTCCAATTTTATTCCTTTGATTGGGCTCAGTATCATATTGCTTACTTCCAGGGTATCTGGGGGCATCATAGTAAAATCTCTGGAGATTCTATTTTGCAAACTTGTCTTTATTCTCACTGGCGTGCCCTGAGACCACAGATGGGATTCCAGAAGCAGGAATGCTGCTGGATTCAGGAATAACAGCTGAGGAGCCCTGTTTCTAAACATTTCCTCTATAAAGGACTTCTGTGCACAGTTTAAACAACAAATTACATGACAAGTCCAAAAGTATCACTCCGGGGCATGTACCAGAACCACTTGCCAAGATCAACATACCTGCTCATGTGATGATGGGGTTCTTGGTTTCAACTTATTTCAGATGCCATCGAAATTGTCTTGGATTCTGGTGTGACCTCAATTGTAAAGCAGAACCTGGGTGACAATGAGAAAGTATCTATAATATGTACTATAGGTGGAGGCATTAGGCATACCCACATGCTCTAAGACAGTTCTTATTGATTCACTTGTGTGTTTTCAGGGCATGAACCCCCAGTTAATTAAAAACATGTCAGAAGCAATTAGTCCAGAAACTATAGCCTTTGATTTCTGATGCTAAACTATACATAGAGCTCTATTTTTTTGGTCTATATCTGAGCTTCTTGCACAGAGAGTTAAAAATCCTTTAAGAAGCATGAATTAAGTGACAATTATTTATACGTATGTGTGTGTGTATATATATACATTTACATTTGTATAAAATAATGTATATAAAATTTGATCCTGAAAATTATCCTACATTTCATCTCGCCTATTCTATAAATAAGCTTTCAAGCTTAGAAGTGTCAGGCAAGTTGACCAAGATTTTGCACCTAGCAAGTAGTGTGATCACCCTGTAAAAGCCGAGGCTCCCTGACTCCAAGGCCCATGATCTTTTTACCAGGCTGTGATGTCTACCCAAAATGGAGAGTGACTTCATGGGACAGGGTTCTGTGTGTGGAGGTGAGACCCAATGATAGGACAGTCATGGGTATTTCCATACAAAGATATTCAAACTTACTCTTTCCATTCTCTATTTTTATTTTGCAATTGTGCACTATCACAAAAGAAACAGAATCAGGGCTTATATTTTGTATTTACACAGTTGATTGCAAGTACTTTCATGGTTCATGATCTATTAAGTTTCTGAGAGTTAATGCCTTCTCTCCTGAGGCACAGAAACATCACACTGGGATGGGGGGTATGGATCTGATGAATGAATCTGTTGAGCTATGTGCTGGTGCACACACTTTCCAGAACCTCACTTCAACTGCTGGGTGGTCTATTATCAGGGGTTAGACTGTGCTCAGTGCCCCTTCCTGCTTGTGCTGAATTCTTAGGACTCAGTTCTTCTCATTCACTCATTATGTAACCACTTTTTTGGTTTCTTCTTTGTGCCAGGTATTTCTCCTTCACTGGAGAAGCAATAGCAGTCAAAATAGCCAAAATCTCTGCCTTCTTGGTACTCACATGTTAGTAGGAACAGAGGAGACAATTAAAAGGCAAGTAAGTTAAATACAGGCTGCTGTATAGTGATACGTGCTATGGAGAAAAATAATGCAGAGAAGAGGGACAGAGAGTTGTATAAGTGGGGACAGTGAGCAGTTGAGACAATGTGGCTAGTAATGACCTAAAAGAGATGAAAGACCAAATGCTGTAGATGTCTGAGGAAATGTGGTTGGTGCAGAAGTAAGAGCAGTGGCGAAGGTCTTGAAGTGAAAAGTTTGTGCTTAATGAGGCCAGATCTTGTATAATCTTGTGTATGACTAGAAGGACATTGTCTTTTACTCTGAATGAACTGATATAAGCTGAAAGTGACATGATTTGACTTATATGCAGAATAGGCTGAAGGGTGAGTGAGTCCACACCAAGAAAGCTTCTTGCAATAATCTACGTATGGCTTGTCAGAGCAAGGGGCCCAAATGACAGCTGTGAGGCTGGTAACACGTGGTCAGATCCCAGATGTTTCCTGAACATGTAGCCCACAGGATTGGCCAATACAGTTTGATGTGGACTGTAAAAGAGAGAGTACTAAAAATGATTCTGTGGTCTCGACTTGTGCAATCAGATGGGGAGAGTGGCTATTAACTAAGACAGAAGATACAGCAAGACCGACCAAGTTCTGAGGACTATCATGAGTATTGAAAAGAAGTTGGGGATACCTTTTGGATGTTGAAGTACAGCCGTAGAAAGCTAAGGAGAATGTTGGTACCTTCTGGAGTTATCTGTTGGTAATAAGAGCCATTAGCTCAGATAAGTGCAGCAACAAAGTGAGTGCAGATAGAAAAGAGAAGAGGTACAAAGATTGAACCATGAACGCTCCAATGTTCAGAAGTCAGTGGGATGAGAAGGAAACAAAGGAAGAGGTGCCAGTGATTTAAAAGGCAAACAAGAAGAGGGTGCTGTCTTGGAAGTCATGTAAGGCTAGGTGTTGTAGACAGGTCAAGTAAGACGCCTGCTCAAAATGTGCCGTGCTCATTATGTTAGAAACACTGGAGTGAGTCAAGAGACCTGTGTTCAAACACCAACTCACCACATATTTGTGTGGGACCTTGAAGAAGTCCTCACCTTAAAGAAACATAATTTCCTCAGCCGAGAAAAATAGCTGTTGTAAAGGTGGACTAAGATAAAGTGAACACTACGTAGAAGAGTAAGCACACAGCACCCAGCAGCCACTCAGATGTCAGTTGACCCTGAGTTGTTTCTAAATATTCTGAGCCTCATTATTTCTCATCCCACCATGTGACAATTTCCCATATCCTCTAAGTCTGTGAAATCAGATTATCATTGTCTGATTAGTGCTCTGCACCTGGGTTGAACTCCTAAACACATCTAGATCTAGCCCTAGGCTCACACTGTTCTTTCACTCTGTCATCACCAGGTGATTGCCCTAGATTTCCAAGACATGTATTTAACAATATTTTTTGACCACCTGCTACATATCTGAGACCCTGTGATAAAGGCTGGTCATGACCTCTTGCACCTCTAACCTTATCAAGCTATCCACAAGTCCCTTCTGATAAACTCTGACTCCCATATCCAGCTTCTAGAGGGCTAAAGAGACCCCTGAATGCTATTTATTAGTATTGAAATATTGGGGAAATAACTTCATTTTTTAAGCTTTTTTTCTTGTCTATAAAATATGAATAAAAATTGCTATGCTGAAAGATAGGTATTATTATCTACAATGTGAAAACAAATGATATCAAATATATGAGGAGTCTAGATCTTTTTTCAATTCCATAGTAGTTACTGGACGAATATTAATTCCCTCCTTCCACCCTGCTCCATGCTGCTGCCTCCCAAGATGTGGTGCTAAGCTTCTGCAATTATCCAAATGAATCTTGGAGGGAGAAAAATGTTCACTACAAATTCCAACATATTCTGTTAGTTTGGAATTTACCCTGCTGGATTAGCTGCATCCAGTGAGAACACATGTGCTCCTTCCTTAGTAAGTCTCTTATTCTAGTGGATAGATAGCCTGAAGGCACATATGTAAACATGCACACAGGTGCAAACATACACACACACAGATAACTAGTCTTGGATAGTATAGTCAAAAAAATGTTAGAATAAAAATCAGATAATAATTCAAGAAGACTGTCACTAGGATTTGAGTCAAAAATCCTGAAAGAATCCTGCCCCATTTATACTTTACCCATCTCTGTTTCTGTTTTCTTTGACTTATAATTTTGGCTAAAGGAAGGTGCAAACTCAAAAACCAAATCTTTGCCCATTCCTTGCCGGCTAAGTATACATGTTCTGAGAATGATCTGAAGATAGCGCCCGAATGAAATCCTGGTGTTTCTGGAAAGAAAGAGGGGGCAGAAAATACTTTTACTAAGTTATTTCTGCAGCGATAAAAAGCCAGCTTTTGCCAAGAAAAGATTCCAAGTTTAATTGCAGTGTATTTATATAAGAATATTCTAAGGAACTAAGAATAGATAGAATTTTTAGATAGTGAGATATTAATATTTTGAAAAATAAGTCTAAATTTTTTTTTATTAATTGTACTTGCAACTTCCCAGTTAGATTGACTACTCTTGATTGATTTGGTTTAGAAATGAACATATGCAGACTTAATTATATAATGGGATCAGGGTATGCTTATCGATTGTGTCTTTGACATGATTATCTGTATTAGATTATGATGTTCTCATCTCCCAAAGATCAAAGCTTGGATGGACTTACTCTAAGGGCCATTAGTCATTATGTGCATGGCATCTGCTCTATTCTTTTTATTGTATAATGAGCAGGTGCTTAGTCAACATAAATTGAATGGCAGAGAGAGCATTCCCATGGAGTGCCTTGTTCTCTATCTGTCCACCTCTGGGTCATGGTGGACTTGAGATTTCTTCACAGGTCATCCTAAGTCCCACATCACTATCTTTGGTCTAAGTGCTCTAGTCAGTCACTGCAGACAAGGGTAAAAGCAGCTGTGGTGTTTTGAGTCCAGACCTGAGCAGATTAAATCTGTGTGCCCCGCAGCCAACTTGGGACTCCATCCATTTTAGTCAGCACAGCATTACTGGTAATGAGGAGAACACCACAGAAAATATGGGAGCTGGGCAGCAGTGACAGGGAGAATGAGATGCAGAGCTATGCATGCTGGGAACCACTGGCCTTAATTAGAATGTGCGTGTACAGTATTTATCTTTTCCCCAAACCTATAAATAAGGCCAACACTATGGCGATTACTGATGTCTGCCGTCATTTCACAAGGCCTCCGTTTTGATGGAATACCAGTTCCTGCAAAATAATATTTCTTTCTGCTCTAGTCTCCATCTACTCCTGTACAGAATCCCCCCAAGGGCTTTCAGAGCTGTGACTGGACAGGAGAGAAGTTGTGGATGTTAACTCCTGGGACTCTGAGCAAGAATTTCTCTTTGGGGAACCTTAACTGCAAGCAGAGCTTATAAAATACAGAAAGGAGACTGCAGGACAAAAAGAAAAAATCAACATGATTATCCAAAAGGAGGCCTTCGTCTTTATCACCCCAGAAGGCATTTTTCCACTTCTCCTTGAATATATCTAGTGTTGAGCCATTCACGAACTCCAATGGCAGCCAACTCCAACTTTGAATACACTAGAACTTTCTTCTTAATAGCAAATAAATTTGCCTCTCTGCCATTTACATCACAAACCCCAAATGGAAACTTTCTCAGTTGTCCCAAGTACTTATCTGGGTTCCCTATCTTTCCCAATTTTTTGTATTATCTGTAAAATAATAAGGAAAACCACTCACTTTTACATATTTCTATCAATTCTTCTATTTTTTGTCCTTTCTCAAAACAGGAGTGTTGAAAAAAGATTCGGCTGGATATTTCAGGAGTCATCCACAGCAATGTTGATCATCTTCCATAAAAGAAAATAAATGTATATGCCCTTGAAGGACTCTCATTTCTGAATTAAAAATTCATAAGATTTAAATGGTTCATAGGAGGGTGATTTAAATTTTTTCAAACATGGACATCCCCTGACCACACTCAAAGGTTAAGAGAAAACTATCATTATTGGTTGCAACTTAGTTTCTCCTCTGACTAAAACTAAAAAGTAAACTCTATACAATATTTTCAATGCACATATGTAGTAGGACCTCAACAATTCATTATAATTAAATCAGTTAATAGCATTAAGGTAGGAAGATATTCCTATTAAAGCCTCACTTCCAGAGGTTCATGTCTTCTCTAAATAAAAACTTCTGTCCTCTAGCCTGGTTGTCCACCTATGAAGTTAAGAGAAAAGAACATTCATGAAAAATACTACCCATGAAGTCATCTTCAATGAATGTTCATTCATAAGAGAGCAGCTCTGCACCAAGCACCAAACCATCTCTCTGCACCATGTATCCAAGGAGATGTCATCAATTCCTTCCTAGAAGACACTTCAGGTTATTTCCTGTCCAGCTAGACTACTGGACTATCCATCTGCTATCACCATTTCCCTTCCTTTATAAAGAAAATAAATAAAAAACAACCAGCCCACTTCACATCCTCAGCCCAAGCTCTTTCCTAATGGATCTTTTATTTCCTGTCTCTGGGTTTCCATTAATCTTGTACCTTGAATAACAGACCATTGGCTGGCAGCTATTCCCACAGGGTATTCCCACCTGCTAGGCTGAAGATGTAGACTTTTCTTCTCCCTTTTCTTGCTGCCATAGTAAAATGGGATCCTTATCCCAGAGAAAGGGAGCTATTAGCTATATTTTTACAGTCTTGGAAAGGAGAGTGATAGAATTTTCCTGGAAAACTGCTTATCTGACAATGAAAGACAATTATTTATAAAAATATTTACAGCAGAAAGGAAGAGTCACATCTTCAAGCATGCAGATGACATTAAATGCTTCTTCTGGGTACTGAAATGTCAAAAAAAATATGCATAAACCTCAGAAAACTTTGCAAAATAGTTCTGGTGTGGTACAAAACATCTGGATTTGAAGTCAGGAGATCTGGGTTTAATTATGTACCAGCCATATGCTCTTGAGCAGAAGTCTGGGAGAACTTGACCGAGATTTGTCTCCTTGGTTGTAAAATGGGGCATTTAGTACTGATTCCCAACAAATGGGTAGCAGCAAAGGTGTGTTCTTACCTCCAGTAATGTTCAAGAGTAGATGAGCTGAATTATTGATGCTAAAGAGATGAACACATACACAGATGTGGTCTTGCAGGAGGATGAACAAGTCAACCCATCACAGGTGCCATAAAGGATGAGATGGTGGTACTTGAAATTGAAGTATTGTGAGAAAATGTAGGAGCTTTGAGTGTAAAGTCATCATTGCAGGGATGAGGAAGATAAAGAGTAACACATCTTGCAAGGGTGAGTCTCATAGCAACAGGTAGCTTTTGCATGGGAGTGAGGAAACAATGGCTTAGAGAAGAAAATGCATCATTAGAGGATGGGGAAAACCTCCAACAAAATAAATACTGAAGTGCACAGTCTTTGCTGGACTAAGTACGATATTTTATTAAAGTCTTCCACTATGTGAGGCATGGTTCTAAATGCTTCATACATACACTCATTTAATCTTTCTATTAATCTCAAGGGAGTTATTCTATACCCCATTTTCAGATGTAGAAACTGAGGCTGAGAAAGCTTTGGTAATTTTCCTAAGATGATATACTTAGTGGATGGCAGACATAGGGGTATGAACACAGGAGACTTGAACTCAACGCCTGAGCTCTTCAGACTCTGACTAGATGGCAGGATTCTCGAGTAAGTGCCTGGATCCCCTTAGATCCAGGGAGAGAGGAGATGGGCTGTGGAGGAATTGTGCATATAGAGGATTTTGTTTACTTCTGAGTTGGGGTTCCAGGTGGCATTTGGAAGTAAGGGCAACGAAGGTAAAACAAATTGCTAAGAAAAATACAAAGTAGTTGATAATGGGAGCCTAAAATGAAAAAGCAAATGACCAGTGGGTCTTAATTTTTTTGTAGTAGTTCATGATAACAAGAGTGTAAAAGAGAGCTGGCACCAAAACTTGGCAAATCACTTCAATATAAAGACACTCTTCTGTTACCACCATCTTATCTTCTAGTGCTAGTTCCAAATAGAACCCCAGTGAGAATTTGACAAGATACTGCAAAGACACTTATCTGGAATCTTAGAAAAAAATGGCCTTGGGTCTTGCCAGCCAAGGAGAACTCGGGTCCTTTATGATGGGTGTGGCAGCCATCTACAAAAGCTAGGCCACCAGTAGAACTCAAAATTTATTTCTTTCTGTGCTACATGACTCAGAGAAAAGCACAGACAGGATAGAAATTCAGAGAGATAGAAAGAAAAAAAATGTGTACGTTATAATTTCCTTGTGATCTTGAAGCAGTGGTTTTTCTACCCTCCCCTCCACCAAAAATCAATGCTGTGGTTGCAGGATGGTATCAGGTACAGGATGGAACTTTGACAATCCCAACTTTCCCCAGGCCATTCTGATTTCTCAAGGTAGAACCAGTGCATCCTGTGCTGTCATTGTATTATTAATAAATATCTTTCATTGAGATAACTAAGGGGGGGGAAGGAAAAAAGGAAAGAGATGCAATGTACCCATTCCAAACCTTTGCCTCTCATAACACACAGTGGCCCTAATACACACACACACACACACACACTCACACACACACACACAGTATACATAGTTCTTTTCATTTGCTTTGTATATCCAGGGAAGGGCAGAGCAGTAGTTGGAGGCATTCCCATTGGCTGGAACTTTGGAAACATTTATTTTGGCACTGCTATTCACATAATAGGCAGTAAATTGTAGAACTCTGATTATTTACTTTGTGTGTGTGTGTGTGTGTGTGTGTGTGTGTCCGGGGCCAGGCTTGAACTCTCCACGTCCAGTATGTGGGGCTGGCACTCTATTCCTTTGAGCCACAGGTGCCCCCAATTTACTTATTTTTTATTATTGATTTCTTACTTCCTTGTTTAATTGTAATCCATTACAGACTGAACATCATTAGAAATTTTAAAATGTCCAAAGAAATTCATGCATGATGTATCTTTTACAGATTACCAAGGGGACATCCTCTAAAGCTGATTGCAAACTGGACATTTAGGCCTTCCATAGCTGCACTGGGAGAGACCTGCCCAGTGTCCCTGACCTGGTGAGCAGATTAGGTGGGTGTGGGGGCTTGGGAAGGGGATTGGCATAGAAAGAAAATAGACTTCCACACAGAATATTGTGTCCACAATTAGCCATCAGGATTGTCAGAGTTTGAAATGAGTCTTGAGATCAAAATGCAAAATTTATCAGGTTTCAGAACTATGCAAAGTGTAAAATGTCAGAGCAAGTAGATTGAAAAGATTTGGTTGGAGTTCTGGAGATGAAAGTACTCGTCAGACACCAGGATCATTTAAAGAAGCCCAAAATAGGATGTTCAAAAATGAATACTTGGGGCAGCACCTGTGGCTCAAAGGAGTAGGGCGCCAGCTCCATATGCCAGAGGTGCCAGGTTCAAACCCAGCCTCATCCAAAAACTGCAAAAATGAATACTTTCCCTGAAAGGATCATGCATGTGACTCAACTTGGTAAGTCTCATGTTTTAAATGGAACTAAACCAGTTGGTTGGCTCATAGAACTTCCTTGAGTCGGTGGTGCCTGCAGCTCAAAGGAGTAGGGCGCCGGCCCCATATACCGGAAATGGTGGGTTCAGACCCAGCCCCGGCCAAAAACTGCAAAAAAAAATATATATATATATTAGTGCATATCAGAAAAAAAAAAAAAAAGGTCCCTTGATGTTAAGAATCATTAAAGAAGTTATAGAAGTATAAGTTTTAAAAGTTCTCTGTGATCCCCTCAGGTGGCAGAGGGTAGGGATCCTCAAGGAGAGAGAGAACTCAGAGCTTTGCAACAGAAGCACAGGCTGAAAGAAGGAATAGATCCAGGCAAGTGCAGGAAATTCCTGAGGAGTCAATTAAAGTGGGGCCCTGCAGGGAGGGGAGGCTGGGGACAAGAAGCTAACCTTTGAGCAACACAGTTTAGGTGGCATTTTCTCCCACAGTGGCTACCGCACAGCAGGATGAGCCAGTGTAAGGAAAAGGTGGAATGGGAAATGCAGTGGGCTAGAGGCGGGGCCTGGGTTCCTAGCCCCGCCCCGCCACAGTGCTGAGTTAGCCCTATTTGCTCCCTTCTTTTCTTTCTCAGTTTCTCCATTTAAGCCAGGGTTCCTCAATCTCAGCACTAGTGCCAGTTTGGACCCCATAACTCTTCGTTGTATGCTGTAGGATTTTAGCAGCATCCTTGGCCTCTACCCCCCAGATGCCTATAATACCCCTCTCCAGTTGTGACAACCACAAGTACCTCTAGACACAGCCAAATGTCCCCTCGAGCAGGGGGAAAAATTGTCGCTGGTTTAGAACCATGGACATAAATGAATTTAAAAAAAAAAAAATCTTCTGTCATTGTCCCCAAGGATCTCTGTCTTCCATCTTTCAGGAGAGCCCCTAGCGGGCCATATTGTGATTGCGCAGACTCTGGTTAGGATCAGAGAGACTTGAACTCAGTCCTGACATTACTTAGGGAAGTCCCTTACTCTATCTAAGCCGCAGTTTCCTTGTCTGTGAAATGGAGGTAATAGCAATAACATCTCAAAGGTTGTAGTGAGGAAATTGTATGAGATAAGTCATATAGAGCACTCAGAGAGACAGGGACATGGGACGTGCTTAATCATTGTGAATTATCCTATTATTGTTACCATTATATGAGAAGGTGTCTGTCCTTGACCATTTAGTATATCACCTTCTCTCCCATGTGGGAATAGGAAGATAAATAAGACAATTCTCTTCCCCTCAGGAGTCTGCAGTCCATTAGAGAAGAAAGGCCTGTCCATGAATCACTTTAATGCAGGGAACCAAAATGATTGCCAGTAATAAAGTATAAGTTGCTGCCGCTGGGTTGAGAGGCAGAGAAACAGATGCCAGTATCGCCTCGGTGTGTACAACTGTGGTGCAGTGTCACCTGGAACACTCTAGGAAGTTCTGGATGCCACATCTCAAGATCAAAGGGGTCTGGAGAAGGTCCAGGGAAGGTACCTAAAATGACAGGAAGGTTGGGGCTCTGCTGTCTTCCTCTGGGAAGGAGAAGGCAGGATGAAACCTTTGACACTGTGGAAAGTAGGTATGCATTCACTCCTTCCCTTATTTCATTAATAAAAATGCATCATGTACCTAGAAACGATGTTGGCTCTGTGCTATCCTCATAGAAAAGAGTGGGTACAACCACTGAAACTCCCAGAATTCAGATTCAGTGAGGGGAGCCAGCCTGTAAGCAAGTCCTGTACTCACAAGACATCAGTAGAATGTAAATGGTGTTAGGACTGAACTGCAGCAGCGAGTCAGAGGGGAGCAGAGGCAGGGTCAGGAGAAGCCTCACAGAGAATGTGACGCCTGATTAGTGCCTCAGAGGATGAATGCCATTTCAGAGAAAAGACAAGGAATCCATTCCAGGGTGAGAGAAAGGCAATTCTGACAGCAGGAATGTTGTGGAGACTAGAGCAGATACCCCAAGAGCAGGTGGCCTGGACAGCTCCCAAAGAGCACACGTCCAGCTTGTCCCACCCCCTTCCTACCTCTGGGATGAGTTCGCTCGCATCTGCTGCACTCTGTCCAGAGGCTTCTCCAATGAGCATCCTTCTCAGCCTATATCCAAGAGGATTTTAGGAGTTTGGAGAACTGCCACCACCAAGGGCAACTGTTAGCTGATAGAAAACATGTTGGTGGTTAACTGATCAGCGGTTGTAAAGACAGTGTTGTAAAGACTTGCAGAAAGTGCTTTGTGTGCATCCTGGAGGGAGGGCAGCATGGAGCCCTCACTGCCTACTTTAGCAACCTGGCTGATCCTTCTTCCCAATCTCTCTCTCTCTCTCTCTCTGTACTCCTTCACTCCTATTTTCTTAGATATCATACTCCAAATAAACAGCCTGCAACCAGGTCTGCAACTTAGGCTCCGCTTTGGGAGAAGCACCAAACTAAGACAGGACTGAAATGTAGTTAAGGAAAAACCATTATTTTCCACCGACAGTTGAATTTCTAAATTTATAATGATATGCCATGCCATACTTTGTGGTCAGGGAAACTTCAATATTATTGAGCTGACTACTGGTTTTGTGATCCTGGAAAAATTATGTAACCACTCTGAGACTCTGTTTCTTCATCTGTCTCATAGATTTGGGAAATGACATGAGATAAGGTAGCTAATGTGATTCATCTACATGAGGCTGGCAATGTATGTTAACTGCTGTTATTGTAAATAATAATAATAATAACCTGAACAACAGACTAAGAGCACCTTGCTCAAAATCTAAGTAACTATTAGGGCAAAGAGTTTCTACTCCATGCAGTAACAACTTTTTAACTTCAGTAGCCTAAGAAGTGTTTCTGGCTTGATACATCCAAAATGCAGCTAAAAGGTCCCAGCGAGTGATGAGATTCTTTTGACTTTGGCCCAATGTATGACAGCATGTTTGGCAAAATAAAGAACTGTTTTCCCTTCAAAACAGTCTCCTTAAACTGTCGGCACTTGAATTGTTTTTAGAACTCTTCTTTGGGATAGCCACTCAAAGTCAATTTACATGATGCATTGAGAAAACCAATCTTATTAGCTTATGGTCACAGCTCATTTTTGACCTAAAATGCTCGTAACCAGCTTGATCAAGCATTTTAATCCCTGGGCTCAGCGCTTGATGATCTTTAACTGTTTCAAGTCAAACTCAATTTCAGTGGGAAAAACCTTGCAACCACTGAGGAAATTCAAAAGAACATACTATAAGGGACAGAGGAAATTTCCAATAGTCCCCCAAGGTTTGAGACATAGAAGCCACCACTTGATATGATTTTTCAGCTATTCAATTTTACAAATGCATGGATTTGAGTGACCAGCAGTTCTCCCCCATTGCAAATAAGAAAGCAGAGAGTGGGAAAGGAAAGGTGATTTAAGAGAGGACACGCTGAGAATTAGCAGCAAACTCGCACCCAGGAGCCTGATCATCTACCTTTTAAACCAGCATTCTTCTAGCTGGCTTAGAATCCATGGTTCTATGCCATGGAGTAGGGGAAAAAATGTATAGCTTGTCAAAGAGATTACTCTGAAATGGATAACACTCATTTGAATACGTAAGTGTATATAATATCACATATGGTCTTGGACTTGAGAACTTAGACAAATTTGTCACTGATAAAATCTTATCATGCCCTGAGCAAAACTAATGAATGCTTTTCCTTGGAATTGACATTGGGGATAATAATATTGCCCTCCCATGGCACATCCTTTAAGTAAAGGTGAATAATGGACCACTGTGATGGCTGGTTGAGGAGAAGGTAATTCCTTTATTCCTATACCCCTATATTTGTAACACACACCTGCTCCTCTTCTCAATGAAGAATGTTGTCTTTGCTTTGATAGGGAAAAAAGAACCCTAATTTCAGATTTTAAGTTTTGGACAAACCCACATGAAAGCACACCTTTGATTATTGCCCTAAGTCACAACTTGCTTAAAAGCTTAAACGTATGCCCACCTAAAAACACAAACCTTGTCCAATCTTATTTAAGGAAATCGCAGTGCCATCTTCAAAGACCCAGAGAAATAATTGATTATTTTAATTTTGATAATTTAAAGTTGCCGATGCACAAATCATAAAACAAATAAATGATTGTGTTATTCTTCACGGGTATTGTCTAGGTTGGGAAAAATTGTTCTGGTAAAAAGTCAAGATGGGGGATGTTAATTGCCAGCTAATGACTCGGGGCTATAAATCTGGCCATCTCTGTTTCCCATTAATTGACCAGATTAAGTAGTCATCATTTGATTTCCATGCTTTCTTTTTTGCAATCACAAGTCTCTTTCAGACTATAATTACCAGTTATCCAGGCCTCATTCAAGTTTGTCAGAAATCACACCATCAGCTCAATTTAAATTAATTTAGTTAAAAAAATAAAAATAACTATAATATAAAATATGTATATAACTACATAAATATACATTATAAAATCATACAACATATACAATATACATTATAATGATTATATAATTATATGTAAGGTGTTCCATTCCTTACATTATAATAAGTGTCAAGGATACAAAAATTAAAATGTCACAGTCAGTGTCTGAGCCGGAGATGCTCAGCTCTGGCCTGATATGTGCACATTCCAGGCATCTTGGGAAATAAGCTGCCATCCAGAAAAGATGCACTTGCCTCCCCTGTGAACCCTCCTCCCCCAGCCACCTCCTCTCTCAAAGCCATGAATTTCTTTGTGTCTAGGAGAACTGTTTATGAAGTAACCGTCCCTATTGATTTCTACGTCCAGTACAGGTATGCTGGCTCAGCTGCCCATCTGTTTTCTACTTTAGGCAGAATCATTGAGAAAAATAAGAGGAAAGTGTGTGTGTGTGTGTGTGTGTGTGTGGCCATGGAGGTACATTTATAGAGATGGCATTAAAGGGAGGAATAGATGTAAATTGTTCCTCTCTGTAGGAGGAGTACTAACCTGCAACGTGGACTGTGGCATTTCCCTTAAAGTCAAGTGCAATGTTTGCTTTCTGCTTGGAGGTTGTCAGGGAGCAGTGAGAGCATTGCAATCTACTGGACTTATGGTCCGGTGACCTTGTGCTTCTCAGGTGCTACCATTTGCCAGCACTGTGACCCTGCTGAAATGGGCTGACCTCTCTTCATTTTCCTCATCTGTACAGTAGGTCAATGGCTCTCTACCCCTCCCACTTCATAGAAAGGTTTTTCAGAGCCATGTGAGAGAATTTCCTGGAGAATTCTTTGGGAACTATAGAGCAAAGTACAATTAAAGGCTTTACGCTCTTACAATACCTGAGATGGAGGAACCAGCTGGAGAAGCCGACCAATGCAATATTCATAAAGGGCCTATCAAAATCGTAAAATTCTTTGAGCTATCTCCGGCCCCTGGCCCGAGTTCTATGGACTGTCCTCCCTTCCTTTTCAGGTGACCACTATTATTGTGGGCTATTTCTTTTACGTCAGGTCCTAGAAGATTTTTGCCTCTGGCAGACTCCACAGACACTATCTCTCCAAAAGGCTTTGAGGAATGATGTATGAAGGACGCTACAAAACATCTCAAGATCAATTGCCGTAATTATCCTCTGAATAATTTTCTGCCATTATTCAGGCTGTACATATTGTACATGAAAGGCTATGTTCAGCCAAACCAGAAGCTTGCTGGGTCCGGGATTTACAGCTCACTGTGCAAGAAGATTTAGAAGGCAACCCCTAGGAAATCCATCTGGAGATTGTTGAGAGGATAAAGGAAAATATAAATTCTTTTAATCTTAATATTCTTTATGCCCCACTCATTACGATTAGATATATCTTCTGGTTAAGCCCTGAACAAAAATAGAACTAGCAATGAAAAGACTATTTATTTTCTTTTCTATTGCTAAGGGAAAATAGCATGTAAAAAAATAATCATAACAATATAAATGCTCCAAAGCTTAGCTATTTAGAGAGCCATCCAACATCTCTCATTTACTCAGTTTAGAGAAAAGAGAAAAGACTTCGCCTCTAGACTAAAACAAAAGGATGAAAAAGCACGAGTTGACTTGTTGTCACTTTCCATACTTTGTAGGTACTCAAATGCTTTCTTTCTTTTTAATGTAGAAGAGAAATAAAATCATTGAATTTTGGGTTCCTGTCTCCCTCAATCTCTCAGGAGAAAATATTGTAAGAGGAAGGAACACACAGTGCTGCTAAGAAAGATCGTGAGAGCTTCTTTTCCCATTATTAAGATTATTACTGAATCAGGGTTAAAGGGGAGAGCAAAATCCAATATATTTGCTGTTGCATTGATCATTAATATAAACCAGCTTTGGCTCAGACGAGACAGTAAATGCTCCTCTTCCCAACCTCCAGCACCTCGGTGATAGGCCATCAGTGGCTGGGCAATAATGCATTTTAGCAGCAAATTTCCTCTGAGTCATGGTTGATGGTTCCCTCTCTGAAAGGGCTATATAAAATCATATCAAGGCTAGGGTTGGAACATAACTAAGGTGCTTTCTGATATTTTTGCAACCAGACCCAGGAGAAAAAAAATCAAACTGCAGGTTGTTTAGGCAATAACAAAAAATGATAAGTTTTGTAATAGGATAATTCATTTTGAAGGTTCCATTAGTGTCCAAAGGGGTTATTTAGTTGACAACATTGGTTTAGGCAAGGTTGCTAAAATGCCCTGAAATGAAATGGCTGAGATACAGCAGCTGAGGGTCATTACTCTGAAGCCATAGATGTATGTTTTTGGTCTAAATTCAGCGGGGTGCTCTCCAACAGTGAGGGAATGAAATGATTTGGCTCATAGACACAGGGATAGACTGAAGGCACTTCAGTGTTTAAAGAACATAGACGCAGCCTGCCCTAAATCCTTTTTCCAGGCTCATGAATAATGGGGTTAAACATGATAATGGGAAGGTTAAAAAAAAATAAAGCATAGTGAAAGATGATGGCATTCCTACTCTTCTCCCAAAGGACTTAATAGGACTCAATTCTGCACAGATTGAAACATCTTGACTTCCCAATGTGACCTGACTTCCCAATGTGCTCACTTCTTTGCTCCTCTCTTCTGAAGAGATTGTGGAAGGGAAAAAAGAAAAGGAAAGAATGGTCCTGGTAGAGTCATAAAGCAGACTAATTTGAAAGGATCTTAGAGACCATGTAATTCAATTTAGTGAGCCTAGGCCAAATCCTTCCTGTGTACTCATAGTATCTCTTGGTGGTCAAAGGTCTGACTCACAGTAGGAGCTTAAAACATTTGGCTGACAGAGTGATCTTTCTCATTTTATAAATGCATATATAAATTGAGTCCCAAAGAAGTTAAATACCTTGCCCGAAGTCACAAGGCTAAATAGTTGCAGAATTTAGACTAGAGCTCAATCTGCTTGGATCTTTGCAAAACTAAAATGGACTTTAAAAGGATCAAAAGTTTAATATTTTTTCTATTATATCATACATATTTGCCGTGGAATTTTCTGTTTAAGAGAAAGGATCTCAGACTAGAGGACTAGAGTGCAATGGTCTGATTACAAGCTGACTGCAACCTCAAACTCCCTAACCTCAAGTGATTCTCCTTGCCTCAGCTTCCCAAGTAGCTGGGAATGTAAGTGTGAGCCACCACTCCCAGCTAATTTTTTTTTTTTTTTATACAGATGGGGCCTCACTACATTGCCAAGGCTGCTCTCAAATCCTGGCCTCAAGTGTTCCTCTTTCTTCAGTCTCCAAAAGTGCTGAGAATATAGGTGTGAGCCACTGCACCTTGTGGAGGTTTTATATTTTTCTTTCTGTTTTGGTATATTTGGCTAAATCCTAGTTAGAATTTTTATCATGAAATTTAAAGACTCATGACTTCAACTAAGATAGAAAATTCTGGAATACTTGCATATTTCATCAGTTGGATTGTATATATATGCGTATGGGGTGTGTGTGTATGTGTATATGCACTTGAGAAATTTCTGGCAGTAATAGTGTTCTTAATAGATGGACCAAAGATAATTCTATTGCCAGGTAGGCTGTCATGCTCTCTTGATGCGAAAAGACTTGGGAATTTTGTTCAGTATTTCCAAGGGCCATGGCACTCCAAAGCATTAAATACGTACCAATGCTATGAAAGTGGAAAAAAAGCCCTAAAATCTGAGGATAATTGCACACATCAAGCTAATTACCCAGAAGCACTATTAGCTAATGAGATTAGCCAGAAGCCCTGTCCAGCATTGATTAATCAAAGAATAATGCCAATGCACCTGCAGTAAGAGGCACCTGATCTCTAACAAAAGGAAGATATGTCCAGGTTTGAAAAATACTACTACATGTTTATTTTTTACCATTTTTTTGCTTTTGTAAGAAGCAAAATTCTCTTTAGATCAATGCTCTGTAGAAGACTACAACAGACTGGAAATCTCTCACTCTAGACAAACAACAACAACAAAAAACTCGGACTGTAACTCAATTTCTCTATTTAAAAAAGAGGAACACTCCTAATCTATGCCCCTTCCAATTCACAGGATTGTAAGGAAGGATTTGTGGAGCCATGTGCAGTCTTAGCCCCAAGCAAAATCTTCAGGGCTTAAAAATAGCAAGCTTTGTCAAATGCCCCAATTATGAAATATCTAGCTGGCATTTCCTTTGCCTTTCATTAGGAAAAATTCTCACATTAAGGAGAACAGCCATCAGTTTACAAATACAAACAACCTAAAAGAAAATGGCAAATAATTGGATAGAAAAAAAGTACAAATAAGAAATAATCATGTAGAAAAATATTTCACCTGACTTATAATTAAAGAAATGTAAACCAAAACAACAAAAATTCTTCTCTCCTAGCTAGAGGAAGAATGTCATTCATTCCATTATTTTCTGGACATCAATATACACCATAAACATGCAATGATTATTGTTTTTCTTAATAAAATTTACTGAAGAATCATCCCATAATTCAAAAATTCCTACACTAAATCATTAATTACATTTCTTTTCTTTCTCTCTCTCTGTCTTTTTTTTTTTTTTTTTTTTCCTGGATGACTCTTCTTGTCCTAGGCCCCATGCAGGGACTTTTTTGACATTCATTCAAAAAAATCAGGGTGACTGTCTTGGGGGGTTGTAGTATTGATGTACGAGCTAAGAGAATTCCAGATGGTAAAAGGCCGGGAGAAAGAGTTTATGTCACCACTTATTGGAAAGCAAATTCAAATGCTTTTGAACTTCAAAGATTCTTTGCAGAGAGAAATTAACCAAGTTTCTTTCTGTTTGAAGGAGGGATTTTACTTTCCACTAAGGGAGCATGGTAGAAAGGTCTGGTATACTTCTGTGTTTTGTGGAGACATCATCAGAGGCAGATGTCTCTTAGAAGCCAAAAAGATACCACAATGAAGACCAGTATTTCTCTCTTTGGGGAAATATAATAGAATTGCCATCTTAGATCATTTTTTTCCTGAGGATCCAACTATTATAAGCGTGTTCTCAGATTACTTATATAAGTAATTTCATCCCAAGTAGAATAATTAAGGAAGAAACGTTTTAAAGCACTTTTCTGAAGGAACAATTTGCATATGCCTTTATGGTGGTCTTCATTACACTCTTGTACAATAATTGCTTTACTCATATCCCTGCCAGAGTGTAAGCTGGTCCTGTTTGCTGGTGGGTTTCTAACACCATGGCATAGTGCCTGGCCCAAAACCAGTGTTCAAAAAGTGTTGAACATGAGTGAAAGTAGTCTAGAAACTATCATTGAGTATAACAAGTCTTTTTCCTTTAAGCTACAACTCTCTCACTCTTGCTCTTGTTAAAGAATATATGTGTGTGTGTGTGTATGCATATATATGTATATCATGTGTATATAGATATATATAGATATATATATATATATAGAGAGAGAGAGTGCTAGAAATTTATGTTTTCATTCAACAAAGTGACAACTCTGAACTAGGCTCTATTCTAAGTGCTGAGTATACTGCAACGAAAATATAGAGCAAAAATTAGTGCCTTTATGGGTCTTATTTTCTAGTAGAGAGAGAGAGAAGGGAATAAGTGCTCTGCCGAACAATAAAGCTGGAACAGAGGAGAATTAGTGTTGGGGTGGGTGCAGTAAGGAATGGAAATTGCCGGGTTTTGGTTAGTCCTCTTTAGGAAAAAAAAAAAAGGCTTGATACTCCAGATGGATAAATATGAGTCTATATTTAAAGATGGGTAAGTATAAAGGCAAGAGCAGTGGACCATAATATCCTAGAGAAATGTATAAAGTACCAAATTCCTGTCTCACCCCCCTTAAGAAAGAGATTTGATTTTTACCCATTTGGACCTGCAAATTGTCTCATTTCCCTGGAATACTCTTAGTATCCGACCACATGGCTGCCCCAGCTAAGCTCATAACCCATCTTCCCCATCACACTGTTCCTCAAGTGGATGAAACTGCTGCTGTTTCTGGACAAACTCCCACCACCAATGGAGCCTGATCTTGGATGCCATTTTTAGCCTGTTCCAGTATACCAGGAAATGACATCAGCCTTCCCATGGGAAGTTCAGTTTTTCTTGGATGTGAAATAAAAGTCATGAAGTGTAGGTTTGCAATTTGATGACTGAAGAGCCCATACTCCACTACTGGCTATTTTTATGTCAAAAATCATGCTCTTTTCATTGTAAAATATTTCTTAACCAGCACCTCTGAGGGATGAGGGTGTACAAGTTGTGCAAAAGAGGGGGGGAGTAGAATAATTCCAAAGACAAACGTTGGTGATTTACATTAATTTATATTATGTCAAAGGCTAAGCTTACATGAATTGTTTACTTTGTTTACACTTTGCTACCACAGAGGGCCCAATAATATTCATGATCCTGTGAACTTATGCTCATTGCCAGAAACCAGGAGATTTTTATCTCTTCCTAATGAGACAAAATACTTGATATTAATGCCCTTCATGGTTTCTATTTTTAATATGATTTCTATTCTTAGAAAAAGACCTTTGAACTAATACATTTATGATGGGAACTTTTTCCAACTTAAGAAAATACACTCTCACAAATTGCATGGTCCTTCTGTGCAGAATCTAAACTTTGAGACAATCTGTGACAACAACTGTAAACCTAAAACAAAGGTATTTTCTATTATTTATTTGACTCCATCCTTCAGGTCTCTTCTTATATTTCCCAAGGAAGAAATTGTCATGTGTTTTCTTTCAATCAGTCTCTCAGCCCTGTTGGGTGTCTCTAACATCTAAATTTTCTGTACTTGAGATGAGAAGTACAGATGAGAAGAGATTAGGAGAGGAGAAATGTGGAAATTAACCTGCCAAGACTATAAGGCAAATAAAATTGGAGCTGGTAAAAGAAAGCAAAAAATAATAAAATTAGTAATCAAACAATGAGAAAAGAGCAGACCACACTGGGGTTTTTATGACTGCCTTTGGAAATTTGGAATTGTTGTTTGGAAATGTCTTCAACAAGGGTAATAAAAACATGTCAGAAATGTAAAACATCAGTCCGCTCTCCACACCTGCTTTTAAAAATTGCTCTTTGATTGAATCCACAGGGAACAACAGAAGCAAGGCAATGGGCCTTACACAATGAAACACTCAAATGTGATTGAGGAAAGGCCAGGGTTGGAGGCTGGTGCAATGATGAATTTATTCACAGTGTTCTAAAAAGTGCATAAGGAGCTGAGCTGGTAGGAGAGAGAGAAGGGAAGGAGATGGGGAAGTGTATTGGCAAAGGTGGGGTCGTGGGTGTATGAGAGCAAAAACATAGAAGAACATTTTTTCAATAAAATAAAATACCCACAAGTCAGCTTCCTTTATAGAAACCTTTGGGGACCCAATAAAAAAGCTGCAACTAAATGAAAGTGTTACCAAAGCAGATGGAGAATAACATCAGAAAATCAAATGACACATTTAAAAGGGCAAAACATCAATATTACCTAAAGAACTGATCAAATGTGTCATTTTGAAATGCACACCAAAGAAACAAAATCATGAATGCATTAAAACGGTGAACTGGGGAATGGAGAGTGGGCTCTTGGTTGACTCCCGCCATGCAGAAAATCAGACGTTATGCGCTGGAATACATGAATATAAAAGGAGCAGGTTGTTTTCATACGCATTTAGAAATTGTCAAAAAAAAAGTGTCAAAAAAAAAAAAGTATCAAAATGATGGGCGATGCTAGAGACACGTTTGTTCTAGCTAAGGGGACTGCAGTGGGTTTCCCAGACCCACATCCCGACGCTGTGCCTTGTCAAGCATTCTCTGCCTCTCAGCTATGGTATCTCTTTAGTGGAGGATCCCCAGGTGGACAGACCCAAAGTTAAACCTCTGAGCTCAGAATTAAAAATATGATGTGGTTTTGTAATCATGGGAGCCCTCTGATGACCAGCTTATCTATGGGTGTCACCCCAGCCCTAGTAGATTTGTGTGCCGTGAAGCTCTAATCATCCTGGGCAGAGGAGCTCACCCAGAGCAGCTAAAGGCAAGCTCTGTGTTGCCTGGATTAGGATAGTGAGTGTATATTAAACCGGCAAGCTGGCAACTCATCATTCAGCATATTCTCTAAAAGACTTTTAAAATGTTGCCGGAAATCTTAGAGGGGCTCTGAAAGACTTCAGAATGTCTGTTGGATGTAGGGCTTGAGATGGGGGTGGAAAGGAGTTAATGGAGACCCTGGAAAAGCAGGGTCTCTACCTTGTTGCCAGTTTTGCAGTTTTGAGGGTGCAGTGTGCCCTCCTCTGCTCAGAGGGTGATGGAGAAGGGGGAGGGCATTAGAACCAAATTGACAGAGCATTTAACCCAGACTTAGTCACTTACCAGCCGTGAGACTGTAAGCAATCTACTAAATCCCTCTAAGCCTCAGTTTCCTCATCTCTAAAATAGAGGTAACAATGCTCATATCTCAGGGGAGTCATTAGAAAGATTCAATACAATATTGCATATAAAGAGTTTAATAAGTGCCTGGCATAGAGCGAACACTCAGTAAACATAAGTCATTAAATTAAATCATAAGCTGTGCAACTAAGTAAGACCTTTCATCTAATATGAACCTCTTTATTTTATAGGGAATTATTAGGAGAACACCCAGAAAGCTGAAATGCTTCCTCAGGGCAGTATTGCTGTAATGGGCCAGAGTCTTCTGTGCCTCCTCCTTCGCCCGTCTGTGTATTTCACACACTTACTCTTTGTCTTCACGCTGTAGCTGGGGGCCTAAGATCTCTTCCCATCTTGTCTATTAGCTCTGCCTCTGAATCTCCCTCTTCCACGATTAAAAAACTTTTCTTAGCAAGAGTAAACTAATAAATGTTGTGGTGTTAATGGCTGATGCAGGGTTAGCATACCCACATGCACGTCCTCCCGAGGACATTAGCATTTTAGAGAAGACTGTAGAACTTTAATGAAGAGGATCTCAAGTACTGATTAGGGGTGTAGGGAATGGAGACATTTTGATAACGCGTAGAAGGTCTTCTCACACCCCCTTTAAATGAGGCCATGTGGTCATGGCCTAGAGCCACTTCAAGTCTACTGTTAGCCTCTCTGAGGATGATGCCCTGATAAGTGTGCAGTGTGCGGCCCACGTGTAGGTCATATAGGCAGGAAACACTACCTCTCAGTCCTTAAGTTACACAACAGTGAATTAGCTGCCTTCAAAAATTTTGTGATTAATTCCAGTCCCTAAGGAAAATCAAATGGATTGAGGGAGAATAATTTAATTCCTTTCAGTATAAACCCGAGGTATTTTTTAAAGGCTTCCTTTATAACCTAGGCCTTTAAAATTAGGTGTTTCTGATTGCTTAGTGATAGGAGAGAATATTAAGGAAAAGGGAGCAGGAAAGAGAAAAAATGTACTTGGAAATCAGGAGAGTTCCTGCTGAAAGGATCCATGTGACCAGTTTGTATCCGTACGTTTTAAGCTTCTCTAATTCAGAAATTGGCTGACACACCAGAGCACTGAGGCTTACATGGTTATTCTCATGTAGTTCCTCTAAGGATATAAAGTCTGTAACTCTGAGTGTTCTCTATTTATCCAGATTAAGAAATGTGGTCTAACTAGGAAATCCAAACCATAGGTCTAACAACAGATCAGAATATAGTTGACCAGGGTAAGCAGAAGGATGCACTTATAGGAAACCAGGCTGTGAGTGAGCCAGAGAATGTGCCTCTCGTGATGTGGTTGCCTCATACAGGAGTTTCCTCCAGCCACCTGTGGGCTCACTCTGTGCTTTCCTTCAGATCCCTGCTTCTATCAGCATGTCAGTGATCTGAAACGGTAACCCAACCCACCCCAGCACACCTACATCCTTTACCCCTCTCCCAGAATTCAAAACCATCTGATTTACTGTGAAACTATTTGTCTGTCAACTGTCACTCACTGGTAGGCAGCTCCTACCAGATGGCTCCTCCAGATCTGTAAATGTACCTGATATGGAGAAAGTGTTTTATAGGAGTAAGTTAAGGATTTTGAGTTAGGGAGATTATTACAGATTATGATGATGAACCCAAAATGTAATCACATGTGTAAAAGGGAGGTAGATGAAATTTAACACATGTAGAAAACAAGATCAGATAAAGACTGTACAGAGAGAGAGATTTGAAAATGGTGGCCTTGGAGATTAGCGTGATGCAGCCACTAGCCAAGGAATATCAGCAACTATCAGAAACTGGAAGAGGCAAGAAGTGGGTTCATCCTTAGAACCTCTGGAGGGAGAGAGTGTGACCTGGCCTGCACCTTGACTTTGAACTTTGGGTCTGCAGAACTGTGAGAGAATAAACTGTTTTCTAAAGTCACCAGTTTGTGGTAATCTGTTACAGCTGCCACAGGAAAAAACACGCTCACATTCAGTGGATCATCATCCACAAAAGGAAAAAGACATTATTCTCTTGTGTTCTCTATCCCGTCCTCACTCTTAGAACCGGAGCCTGCTACTTACTAAATGTTTAGTATTTACATTTGATGAATGAATGATTCAATGAAAGGGAAAGAGTCCATATCCCATTTTGATGTAACTTTCCATCTATTTGCCTCTCTAAAATCAAACTATTGCCAGCACTCATACGTTTAAAGAAACCAACATCCACCAACATAACAACTTACTCATAATATAACTAGGCCTGCTGAAGCATTATTTCAGGTAATACTTTAACAGAAAGGTCTGGCCCAGTTAGTGGCTCAGCTGGATCTAGAAACCAGGGCATTGGCCCTCAAGCCTAATATTCTGTTCAATCTGGCTCAGCTACTGTCATATAGACATTGGTTCTTTTGGAGGGGTTCGCAGAATTTGGATAGAACTATTAGTTTCTGCAGGTAACACATACTAACCAGTCTTACAACTATCCTTCATCTGTCATATCTTAACAGATTTCTCTCCTAATAATCAAGGCCAGCTGCTACCACCCAAGGCTAATTCTGCCAATAATAGATTATTATAATGCATGTAGCTAATAGGGCTTATGCTGTCATAATGTGGCAGAACTAGATGGATCTCTGTAATAAAAACTAAGACTCTCTTGCATTTATGTATTGCTTTTACTTGTTAAGTGCATTCACATCTGTTATGGCATTTCTTCATCCCAGTACCCTGGGAATGATTGATTCATCAGAGATAATGTTTTTTTGGTTTTTTTTTTTTTTTTTAATGTAGATGGAAAAACTGGTGAGAGGAATGAAAAGCATTCCTATTCTCCCTGGTAAGGGGGCATAGTCATTGGCCTTCTAACTCACAGGACTTTATTAGATTTAAATATGTAGGCTAGTCCCAAAAAGGCATAAAGAGGCTTACCCATCTCATGGGGTGACTCTTATAACCAGTCCTTGCTTTACAATGAAAATGGAATGCTGTCTCTCTTACCTGGTAAGTTGCGATTTCCTTTCCCAGCTCTCCCTAAGCTTCGTGTCCCATGCTCTTTTCTCTTCCTCTTGTCCTGTAAACTTAATGTTTCTACCAAATGAGTCAACCAGAGTGGGTATGTTAATTTATTAAGCAAATATGGAAAAGGTGCATATGTAACAGCCGCAATAGTAACAGCAATTAAATTGCCATTCAAATAAGAATAAAATAACAAAGATTTACTTTTTTAATAAGCTGAAGCAATCATAAATAGAAAAAAAATAATACATCTCTGGTCAGCCACTGTTTTCTCTAGTCCTTCCATGATCTGGTCAGAGGAAGTAAAACAAATAACAACCAAAGTGGGCCAGGATGACCAAACCCAGACTCAAAGGAGCTGATTTGTTCCACATTAAAACACATTCAGTTTTGCCTGGGGAAATGTGAGGACCAATGGAAAAATCTTGGTTGCCAAACATATTTAGTGCAATTATTTCAAAATTATATATATTCCTTGCTTCTTTTTGAGCTCCAATAGGAGCACGTTTAAAAAGGAATACAGAACACTTACCCTTTTTTAGAACAAACTAAGGTATCACTCTTATAAGCCATTTATTCCTAATTACACAATTACTTTATCGTGCAGCACTCTCTGAAAAAGAAAGACTATGCGGCAAAGAATGGGCTGATTTAAGGTATTTTATTTCATTTTATTAAAAAAAAGTTAACAGTCCAATTTCTTTTCCTCCTGAAATTCAAGATGTTAAAGCATACAAAGTATTTCTCATTTCTGGGTAATAAAATAATGATGTAATT
Source organism: Otolemur garnettii (assembly GCF_000181295.1). Lineage (NCBI taxonomy): Eukaryota > Metazoa > Chordata > Mammalia > Primates > Galagidae > Otolemur > Otolemur garnettii. Next base: position 627,575 of record NW_003852450.1, on the reverse strand, counting down.
AACGATTAAATAGCATGGTATCATAAGAAATTTTCAAATCTTCTTGGGAATAGAAAAGTAGAAGACGTACTGTTTTAAGGATTTTTAGAACTGAGGATAATTACTAACTAGCTTGAAAGTGGAAATCACATTCTTCCAGTGTGCATGCTACTCTTGGTGTGGGCTGTTCTGCACTTTTGCAAATTGCTCTGGGACCCCCTAAGCCTTTGGATGGAAACAGTTACAGTTGTTAGGGACACTCTGCTTCTGGAGCTTTATTTTGCCATCTAAAGACCTACTCCCCTGCATCCTTCCCCAGGACACAGTGTCTGCTGATGTGCTAGCCTCACACTTTCTTTAGCGCAGGGAGCACCAAGGGAACAGGTGGGCTGGAGGAGAACGGGATCCATCTCTCCTGCACAGAGGTCAGGGGCCATTCCTCACCTAGACCACTGGACGAGTATCCTAATAGTCTCCTAATAGTCTCCCTGTCTCCAGTCCTGTCTTCTTATAGGCAATCCTCCCAACACAACCAAAGAGGTCCTTCTGAAGTGTTCATTTGATTGCCTATTGCTTAAAACTTTTCAAGAATTCCCCTTTCCTCTAGGATCATATCCACATGCCTCAGTATGGCGTCCAAGGACCTTCTCCATCTTGCTCACACCTGCCCTCCAGGTTCCCTCCTGCCGTTCCTCACTTGGAATCTTGTTCTCAAACACGGACGGCAAAGATTCACATGCCTCTTGTAGGGGAAGAAAGATAATTTTCTTTCTTCGACTTTTTTAAGTTCTTAGTTGGAATGAACCCCTATTACAAAAGACAGATTACTAAAGAGATAAGTTTAAAAAAAAGTTTACTGATGTGTATATTCCGTATGTATGTGGGAGACCTGGAGGGAATAAGAGGTGGTTTTGAATCCCAACTCCTGTTGCATTTTTGACAAAGAAGAGTAACCTCCAGAGAACTGACAGGATACAGAAAAAGGCCTTTGCGTTTCTAGGGACGGCAATTTGTGGGATGGCAAATAAATGGCAGGTGGAAGCGAGGGAGGAAATCTTGTTACCGCGGCTTCTGCGGTGCCGTCTCCAGCCCTCTAAGTGTCTGCAGTCGTCTTCAGTGTTGAACTTTTGTTCTCCCCCGAGTAGAAGGAGGGGTTCGATGCTTTCTGTCTTTGTAGATGTATGAGCTGCTTCGCAGAAAGTAGACGGAAAGTAGAGAGCTTTCCTGCACAGGCCTCTGAATTGTTTTTAGCTCAACAATTCGCCTTCATTTCCCAGTGGCATATTCTGGCCTCCCACTGTTTTAGTCTGTTTGTGTCACTGTAACAAAATACCTGGCTCTGGGTAATTTAACAATAGAAAAAAATTTTTTTTCTCACAGGTCTGGAGGCTGGAATGTCCTCGATCCGGTGCCCGCAGGTTTGGTGTCCCGTGAGCTTCCAGCCTGGGGCCTGCTGATTCCCTCTGGGAAGGAAGGAATGCTGTGGGAAGCCTCTTTCCAGAGGCCTCCCTCCCATTCACAGGGGAAGAAGTCCTCACGGTCTAGTCACCTCCACATCTGCCTCTTAACACTGCTGCTTTGAAGATTAATTTTCAACATGAATCTTAAAGGCTCACAAACATTCAAACCACAGAATCCACACTCTCTACTCGGCCTGACTTCCTCCATAATTGATCCTGGTGACACCTCCCTACCCGGTCGGCTCCAATGTCGCCTTGGCTTTGCCTACCTTGGTGAACTTTACAGCATGTGTATAACTCACTGTGACCTAAGTCAGGGGCTTACCAAATCCTTTGAAACCAATTCGTACAAAGAAAAGAACAAGCACGCCTCGCAGGCTGTTCTGTTACTCATTTATTTGTCCTGTTCTTTCGCTCACTTTCCTATTTCTCTGCTCCTTTTGCCTTTCCTTTTCTATTTCTCTCTGGCAGAGGGGCGCTGGGATAGGACGGGACTTGCAGTCGGGGAGCCTGTGGTGAAACCAGTTGCTGGATCTGCCTCTACTGGAATTTCTTCTTCACACTCCATTGAATGCATCCGCCTCAGGGGCCCAGATGGTGACAGCTGTTTAATAAACCACATCAGCAGTGCACCACTGCTTAAGACAGAATGAAAGTGAGAACCTCATATTCCATTTCAACTCCGGTGATAACCTCTGAATTCCATTATTCACCATTTTAATACAACATTTATTATTTTCCTCAGCGCCCTCCCCACCCCCACTCCTAGTTGCCTTCTTCCCTTTGGTGTAGTTAAATGGCCTTTGCTCTGCTGTGGTGGCTTTGTACAAGCAGCCTCTATTCATATGCATAAGCTTACAGCTGCTCAAACACTTCAGAAATCTGATCGCTCTCCCCTCCTGCCTCCCCTTTCTAAATGCTTTGTGCAATCTTTGCTTGGCAGGGAAAAGGCCACGTCTCTTAGCTGCTTCTACCCTGCCTGTCCCCATTCAGTTGTGGGGCTGTATTATAGTCTGTGTGGTGGTGCTTATCCTTTCAAAGTCCTTACATATTCCTCTTCATTGAATAAAGGGAGAAGGAGGGAGGGATGACAGAAAAGGGAATGCGGGTGTCTGCCAGGATGGAACATTATAGAAAGCCCACCTTCCGGAAGAGGACCTTGCTCACAACCGCACTGCCTTCCAGGCCGTGAGAAATGCATCTTCACATTTTACCATAGAAGACATGGCAAGCCGATTTCAGTGCATCCTATCACCCCCAAGAAGTGTTTCATTTTATCTGGGCACATAGAGGCAGCTTTTCTCTCTCTGCTGGGATGGGACCGACAGAACTGAATCTCCCCCAGCAAAGAATTTGTGCAGGAGCAACCTGCAACTTTAGGAAACACCTGTTTCAGCTGCCCCACACGACCCCTCCTGTTATCTATCATTTAGCAGATCGCAGTTGAACTGGCCGGGACAGAGCACCAGATTGCTGGCAGAGGCCCCGCTCCAGTCAAGTGCTTGGCATCTCATCCAAACAGGTTGAAATTAGGTTTCAAAACTACCTGTGAGAAAGAAAGATGAGGTGGAAAGTCGCTGATGCGAGCAAAAACACTGCAGTGATAGCTGATCGGGGAAGAGAGCGGGAGCGCACGGAGCTGCTTAGAACACTTAAAACGTGTTCCTCTCTGAGCCTGTGGCTCCCTTGTCTCTCCCAACTCTTTCTTTTTATTAACTTAGCTTCTTTTTATGAGTACTTTAATAAAACTAACTATTTTCTACCCTGTGCAGGGAAGATCATAAACACTCATGCTTTAAAAAAAAAAGAAAAAAAGAAAGAAAGAAAGGCAAAAACCTTGTGATTCCTAGGATATCCAAAACAAAGGAGTAAGTCCAGGAGGGAGGGTGACACAAGGCCCCCCCACCCCAAGGGCTCCTATTGGATGGAGTCACAGGAAAGCTGGGCACTAGGATGCTTTCTGAAAATCCCACTGTCATAGTGTGAAGGAAGGCATATTTTTCCGGCCTTGGGAAGAATATAATCCTTTCTGAGTCCTGATTTAACTTGTCTCTATCCAGTGACTAATCATCTGATCCATGTGTTTCTCAGGGTTTCCAGAGACTGGCAGACAGGGTTGCCTGGGGCTAGCACCCTAATAGGGTGCCCTGTCTGCTAGCCCCGGGTCTAATCTCAACTAGCCAGCCACTAGGAGGCCCTGAGACACCTTGGGAGAGTTACGGAGGAGGGAGATGGTCCTTCTTTCTCTGACACTCTCACATTCAATCCACTTGCAGATCCTATTGGCTCTACTTTCAAATTATATTTAAAATCCATCCACTTTTGGCGTCTCTCCTTTTATCACCTTGTGCGTGTGCAGACCACCCTTAGTTCTCCCCTATGTTACTCCCACAATCTCTCCCTGGTCTCCCTGCTCCCACCTCCCTGTCCCCTCCACTCCACCCTTCTGCTTGTTCTGCATAAGACACTCTGGGTGGAGAGAGCTCCCACTCTGTGCCTGATCATCCTGCATGTGCCAGCTCAGTCACTGTGCCTCAGCCACCTGGCCTCTTGGAGCTGTCCCTCCGGAATGGCAGGACTGCACCCACCTCACCCATCCCTATGTCTGGAATGTTCTCCAGAGAGCTATCTTTTTCAGGCCTACTCACATGTCACCTTCTGATCAATTTGCTTCATTTCTTCTCCTTGATCACTCCTTTGAACTTTCAGTGGCCCCCACCAGCATTCTCCATTCACCAACCCTATTTTGTTCTTCCTCGAAGCGCTTATCATGGTCCAATATGCTGTGTATTCTGCTCATTCAGCCCCACCAACCTATATGCTCCATGGTGGTAGGATTTTTGCTTGTTTTGTTCACTGCTGTATCTTTGGCATCTAGAACGTTGTCTGGAGCATTGTAGGTGCTCAATAAACATCTAGTGAAAGAATAAATATTATATTCAGTCTGGGGTCAAAATTCTTTGAAATTGGGGGTAGAGGCTGTATCGACATTGAGGTACAGAGTTCCATTTGAGGTTGCAGGACCTGCCTCCTCCTGGGACATGGGTGTGGAATAATTCAAAGAGCATTTGTAGGAAGGCCTGTCAATCGCCCACCCAGACACTGGGAAACTGGACTCCATGTTGGCAAGGACCATGGTCCAGCCCTTGGTACATGGTGAGAGGGCACCACTCCATGGTTGGGAAAATCCTCTTATAACTGTGCAGTATCATCCTGGACCTGCAGGCAGCGGAACGGGAGGAAACTGAGCACCACCACTCTGGCTTCTCTGCTCCTGTCACCACAGAGCTTCAGAATCACCGGGGGGTATCTGTGAAGCTCCTCAGAAGGAGAGTCTAGGTAACTTTGGTGGAAGATTCAGGAGTCAAGGACTTTGTATTAATTACCCAGTCTTGGCTGCTTTCCCTTGTTCATGCTCGGTTGGCCTGGATAAAATGAATAACACAGACATTCTCCCATTTTTTGCCAATGATGATCATCACAGATCTAATAAGGTGGGTGCAGTAGGGATACCGTCCTTGGCTCTGCCTGTACCTAGGATGATACACTGGCTCCTCTCCATTTACTAGTCTTGTAAACTGAAATTAGAGTAGAATTGTCCAAACTGTCTTGCCACATTAATGGAAGACTATCAGACTCTGATCTAGCCTGGAGTTCCAGAAGTCCATGGTAGGCACAAGAATGATCTAGAACTAAGAGTTACTTCAACAAACAGCATCCGTGGGTTGGGGTAGCAACCACAGCAATACTGGTCCAGCAAACCAGATGTAAACGGACTAGAGGTGACAACTGAGTAAGACAGCAGGTTTTGAAGGGTGACTAAAGGCAGAAACCTTTTGAAGCTCCCTGCATCCTCTCTTGAAGGGCTGAATACAGGATGTGTTAAAAGAACTAGGTCTATGCAGTTAAGAAGAGGCAACTCTTAAAAGTTTGGAACAGATTCAGTGGGAGCAATAATGTCTTCATTACTTTAAAAAACAGGCAAAAGTGCTTGTAAATTTAAATCAGCCAGAACCTATCTCAATACCCTCTATCTTTATTTTTTTAAAAGATAAATAGACAAATTCACTTTACACCTCACATGACCAACTTCCTTGTTATTCTAGGTCAGCTGTGCCCTTCCACCAGGTCATCCACACTTACGGAACCCAAGGCCATGGCCACTAGCCCTGTTTGTAGTGGATAACAGTTAAAACAAATGCATTTGGAGACCTGAGTTAAGAGAATTTAAAGACTATGCAAATCATTGCTTATCCTTCTTACTTGAAAAATTGACTATTTTGCTACTCTCAGCAGATTTCCACCTATTCACTGAGTGCTTTAGTGTTTATAAAACATTTTCATATACATCATCTCATCTCATCCAAGTCCTTCTGGGAAGTAATGGGGTATAAAAAAAAAAAATGTAGGGGGGATTACTTCTGATAAATCTCGAAACATTTCTAATTTGGTTCTGATCCCACTCTGTTATTGTCTTGTTTTTTAGCTCAAATAAACAGATTTACTGATTTACAAAGCTAGACTTTAAAACATACATCCCTACTTTCTGCCCATAGGATAGAACTTTTCCCTTAAATAGCAAATTCTTAGGGGCAGGAGGATCTGACAAGGACAGTAACTGTAAGGCCAGTTAACCCCTACAAACTCAATCTCTGCCTTCTTTCCCCTCCCTGGGGTCTCCCCAGCTGGTACTCACTGAGCATGCTGGCACGTGCTGGCATGTTCTTATCTTTCCTTTTTATGCGTGTGGTTGAAGCTAAGGGAGTCTTACCCTGTTTGAATTTTGTGCTTATTGCCCCCCAGGTAAGATTATAAGAAAGGAAAAACATGGGTAGGTTAAAATGATACAACCTCAGGTGCATGTGCCACAATTTGATGGGACCTCAGAGATCTTTCAGACTCTTATTCTGTAGTCCTGTGATGGTACATCTCACTCTTCCCACCCCTTTCTCACTCCACCCACTGAGACCTCCCTGAAACCCTCTATACCACACCTAGAAGGAGGATATGACTCAACTCTCCCCAGGCCTCCCAGCCTGTGATGCAAATGGGGACATTTGCTTTCCTGGGGTCCCCTCCAGGCTTGTCTGGCAGGCATGGGCTTCCTGACAGCTCCAGCCACCACACCGGGCCTCAGGGGCTCGCACTCTTCCTCTCTTGCACCAGTGATCTTTGTCAAGATCCTCAGCTCAGCAGGCAACTAGGAAGGCTGCTTCCCTACTGTTAGAGATGCAGGCCTGCACTGTGAGACACCAGTGTCTGTGCATCTATCTGTGCTAGAGGCTGTCTCCCCAGAGAAAGGCTGGGCTCTGCGGGAAGCAGGACAGTGCCTCCCTACTCCATTTACTGCCATTTTTTTCTCCACTGAGGATGCTGAGCCCTTCCTGTCCTGCCCTTGATTCTCAGAACTTTCATTAAATTGTATCTCTGAACTCAAATGCAGTCCATGAGATTGGGTGTGTTAGTCTTTTCTCTACTTCCAGGAAGAAACGCTCAAGTCTCCACCTATCGGGGGTGGGGTGGTTTAAACGCTCATTAAATAAAGAATAGAATAGAACTTGTTGGTTTCCCTCCACCTCCAATGGATCTAACTATACTTAAACAAATAGGACTCGTAGTCTTGCTTGACTTCAGATGGGTCTAGACATTCATTAAGTAAAGAATAGGACTTGTGCTTCTTCTCGTTTCATGAAACATTCCTTCCAGATGGGAGAAGATTTATAGCAGATAACCCTCACATCTTCTGCAAAGCCTCCGGCAGATGACCTTTTGTCTTCTACACCACATGGAGAGTTACTGAGTTATGGCCAGCATGCTCACCACCTCCTGAACAGCGCATACATCACCTCCTGGATCAGCCAGAATGTTCATCAAATAAGACTCAACCTCAAATAAAAGAGCTCCCTTACCTTAACTCGGGACTGACACCATTTTCCATTTTTGGTGGCAGTCTATTTGCTTGTAGATGCTCCTAATAAATCTCTGCTGTTAACTCTACTTGGCCTGATTCTCTGTGGCACTTTCCCACCTTTTGACATCTAACAGGGTGGAGAAAAGATACCACCCGCCACTGCCATGTTGCCTGGGTCCCTCATCTCTAACCCGTTGCTTAGAAACAGTGTTTTCCTTACAGCCTCCGCTTTGCTCATCAAATCATTCATAGGAACTGCTGCTCCTTAGGTAGACTCAATCACCTGGACAGGGTGACAGCTGGTTGCAGAGCCCTCTCAGAAGTTCCAGCAGCAGCTCATTCCCTGCAAGCTGCAAGGTCTTATCTCTCTGACCTGATCCACAAATCTACTGAGTGCTTGGTTTAGTCAGGTGACTAGGAAGGGGACTCCAGCCATGCCCTAAATTAGTGGACTTTCAGATGTTACCACCAGACCTCCCTCACATTTCTTCTCTTTATTTTGGAGTTTTCTCAGAGACTTGGGTTACTCTGGTCTCTAGGCTCATCTCTTTCTGAGGGCTTACTTAAGGTAGACATCTCCATTTTCTGGAATGAAGTGCTCCGAACTAAAGGAAAATAAGGTCATGGTCTCTCAGTCCTTATTTGTGGCCTGCTGTCTTGATAAAGATGGTCTTGACAGCCCTTCGAAAATTCTGGCCCAACCAACCACCTTGAAGGACATTTGTTTGGCTTTAGAAAATCCTGAGACTTTGGAATGAATCATGATTGGTATGCAAAGATACACAAGAAAATCTAGGAGCAAAATAGAAATTGTAAAAAAACCCATAAAAAGTAATTTACCGAAATATGCAATTCCTTCAGTAAAACATACCCCTCCCTTCTCATCCACAGCAGTCCTGGGTACAGGATAAGATGAAATAATGACTTTGCTCATTGGAGTCCAAAGGGAACTAGATGAGCCAACAGGAGGGGTCCTTCCTAGCATCCCTCAGGGAGGGCTGCATTTCCACTCTGCTGGGGTTGATCATGGGCATTCATCATTACATACAAAGCAAATAAGAGAATTGAATGCCATCATTTCTGCAAGGAAGAAAAAAGAAATCAACAAATCAACTGTTGTCCTATTTGCATTTCTTCCTTCTGTTTCCCTATGAAATTAGCAGAAAAGTGGCATTCCTTATTCCTCTGTGAAGGTCTCAGAACTGACAGCCTTCACTCCCCCAAATAAAGCTCCTCTTCTTAAGTCCAATACTGAAGTCACTTAAGAAGTCTCTGCCCTTGATTTTGATCTTTTCTCCTGTCAAAGTGAGGGTGACATTAACAAGTGTGCGCAGAAGGGGGCTTTGTGCCAATTAACAATTTCTCATTAGCTTAATCAGGGGACACATGTTTTTAATCACAGCTAAGAAAGTGGAATGATTGAAGAATTGATTCTGAGCTTTTGAAAGCATCCTTGTCAGTGCATGGAATTTAATTCTGCAGATGTGCTTTAAAAGAGACAGTGGTAGAAAGAAATAGCTTTAAGTAACATGGCTTCAAAGAGCATAATAGGAGAATAGGAGTCTGAACTAGATAAACAAAGTGTTTTCATTTTGGAACCGAGACAATCTTTTTCAGGCTGTCTGAAGAATCGAGGGTCTTGCCCTCTTTGTTATATTATGTGAGATATCCGAGTGGGACGATTTTCTTTTCCTTTCCACTAACTTTTTATCCCTAGGTTCTGAGTAAACAGATCTGATGGTTGTGAAGATGTTCAGATAATGTGGGTAGTTTAGATGCAGCTCAGGGGGGTTATGGTGTTCAAGCTGAATCAACTGTAAAATTCGGACTTCATGGATTACTTGAGAAGTCTGAATTTGCGAAGGCTGTTTACATCAGGAAATGGTTTGACTTACAGCTTTGCATGCTTGTAATCTGAAGACGAGTAACTGTTGCCGTCTGTGTATCGCCCAAAAGACCACGCATTCAGATCATGGAAATCTATAGGTGACCGGTGAAAAATTTTTCACTACAAATTACATTCATTTAAATGCCTATATTGTTTGGGCTCTACACAATAAAGTCATGGTCCATATCATTAAGAAACTTAGTAGGCTAATATTTCACTAATTATGCTATTCTAATAAATGTACACAGATTTATTTTTGGGTAAAATGGAGTTACTAATATGAACCTTTCGCAAGTTAATTTCAAAAAGCAATTGATTTCAAAAAGCAATAATTTTAATTGCAAAAAGATTGGGAAATAATTTAAAATCCAACGAGAAAAACAATTTCTCTGTCTACCCAGTCAAAATCACTATTGACCTTTTAGTGCATAGTCTTTCCTACTGTACATATTTTCTAATAAAATGGGATTGTATTGTATTTCTGGTTTTACAACATGCTGTTTTACTTACTGTGTCTTTATCTCTCCAGGTCATTAAATACTCTTGTATAACATTATTTTTAATGACTGCATAGTATTCCAGCTCATGAATCTGTCACATTTATTACAGTACATTATGGATATTTCCATTTTTGTTATCATAAGCAATGATGAAGTGGCTATACTTGGATATAAATCTTTTAAAACGCCCATGATCATTTTCTTGGAATGAATTTCCAGAGGTGAAATTTGCTGAGTCAAAAATTATGTACATTTTTTAAGGCTTTTAAACAGATTCTCAAGTTGCTCTCCAAAAAAGTTATAACCACTCATTTACATGCTTGCAACTAACAATATGGGAAAGTGCTCTTTTTTTACTAAGTAAAAAAGAAATAAGTTTGAAAATAAAGTAAAAAAAAAACCTCATTATTTTTATTTGCACTTTTGACTGTCAGATACTGTCTTCTATAGTTATTCATCATATTTCTTTTCTTTTCTTGTCCTTTTTTTTTCTCAGACAAGGTCTTTCTCTGTAACCCAGACTGGAGTGCAGTAATATAATGGCAACCTTGACCGTCCCGGCCTCAAGTGATCCTCATGCTTTCACCTCCCAAGTAGCTGGAATTACAGTATGTGCTAACTCAGCTGGCTAATTTTTCTATTTTTTTGTAGTGATTGCCTCTCACCCAGACTGGTCTCGATCTCTTGGCCTCAAGCAATCCTCCTCCCTTAGCCTCTGAAAGTTGTAGGATTGCAGGCGTAGCTACCATGCCTGGCTAGTTATTTATCACATTTCTTTTTACGAACTGTCAAATCATATCCTTATCTCAATTTACTCCTGGGGTATTCATCTTTTTTTGTTGTTGTTCACTTGTGAGAACTGTTATATATGAAACATTAAACCATTGTCACATATTCTTAAAAATATTTTTTTCTATCCTTTTCCTTGTTTTTTATTTCTCCCTCTTTGGTGCATTTTGTTGTTGTTTATATACCATTTTAACACTAGATAAGTTAATTTTTTTATGCTATCATGCTTTTTGCTTTGCTATAATGTTTGGAAAAATTTCCCCATTCTGAGATTTGCATATTCACCAATATTTTATATTTTCAATTTTTCCTTTTAAAAATTTCTTTGTAATTTGGTTTTATATGCTACATAGGTAGCTAGTTTGTTTTTTTCTTGGCAAGCTGCCCATTGACCCCACACAATTTATGGAATTACTCAGCATTTCCCTATATGTGTTCCATGGGGCACTGCTACTTCAGGATTCTAGGATGGAGCTGGAACATATTCTTCTTAGTAAAGTGTCTTAAGAATGAAAGAAAAAGTATCCAATGTACTCAGTACTATGATGCAACCAATTTATAATCACTCACACTTTCATAAGAAAGTTAAATCACAACTATAGCCCAATAGGTAGGAGGGAAGAGGAGGAGGCTGGGAGGGGAAGGGGGAGATTCGGGGGGTAAATGGTGGGGCCATTCCTATGGTTCATACTGCAAGGGTACATGTCAAATCTATTAAGTATGGAGTATAAATGTCTTAACACAATAATTAAGTAAATGAGTTGAAGGCTATATTAACTAATTTGATGTAAGCATTCCTAATTGTATATAAAATCAGACCATTGTACCCCATAAAGGCATCAATGTATACCTGATCTATGTGTTTATGACTTAACAAAAAATAAAAAAGTCTTACAGGTATGCATATATATGAGAAATGCTGTATAATCTATTTTCTCATTAAGATTCACAAAGCATACTTCCATGTAAAGGCTCTAAGAATACCTGCAATAAAAATACCTATTTTATCTTGCTTTACCTAGAATTATGCATTTAACCATGTAATCCTTTCACAAACAACATCTGTTAGCCTCAAAGAAAACTCATGTTCCACAGAACACACAGTGAGTATCTATTGAAAGTTCAAGAAACCGCCTTTATGAAACATTAATGTTGGAGCTTCTGGAGAAGCCCAATTCTTAGGGTCCAAATAAATTGAGAAACAAAGATCAGAGAAGATGGGGGTATCAAAATATTACCTTTATTGTTAGGTGTGTTAGAGCATGTTGCTTAGTGGGAAAGCCTCGGAGACCCTGGAAACTGAACCCCCAAGCTAAATGTTATTCAGCTGCAAGTAATTCCTCTCCCCAAGGGCTGCCTTCCCAGCGAAGCCTTACAGGATGGAGGCTCAGAGGACATTTCTGGCTTCTAGATAGCTAGCGCCTAAGAGGGAAAAAGGAGGGTGTTGAGCCTAGGAAGCTTGGTTTATTCTTTCCAAATGTGTTGATCAGATAAATTATTTCCACTTTTTCTGTGTGGAATGAGCCAGAGGCCAGGAGGAGCTATTAGAGAAAATCCCTCCATAAGAAATCCCAGGAATGAAAGAAATGAAGAATAAAAATTTACAAAAGAAAAAACAGTAATGGGGAAAAGACATTCCTCTCTCACCTTGCTCAGCTTCGTTGTCCAGATCCACTGGGGTTAACCATTAAGAATGATAGGTGTGATTAGTCCTCTGGGGAAGAGCTATAGTCTGCCAGGAGAGGTCTGCTTCTACCTTATTCAGGCTGCTTTCCCCAACACTTCTCTTTGGGTTATCCTTCTAGAAGAGAGTTCGGAGTTTATTCCCAGAAGGCTTTAAGATGATCAAAATAATGCACTCATTAAATCAGCACCACAGTTCTCCGAGTGGAGTTGAAAGCTTCCTATTCTCTTTCCCAACCTAAATTGAGCCTAGCTACATCGTCCAACACACAATATCAGAGATTGTCATGAGAAATAAATACAGCAGGAAGATACTCCAATAACAAAACATAGGAAGGGCTCTAATAATAACATACCAACATTTAGATGGCCCAAATTTGATGGTAAATCTCCCGTTTTCATTTCTAAGATGTTAAATTCCCTCACAAATGAAAATCCCAAGATGTTAAAGTATAAAATAAAGTCAGAAATAAAGTAATCTTTCATTTATCTGTTTGTGCCCCTTCCATATTCATACGATTTAGTTATTACATTGTATAAGATGTTTAGATACCAGCTAGTATAAACAACCTTTCTTCTTCTTCGAGAATAACCTAGCTTCATTTTTATTGGCTCTTGTGGAAGACCACTGGAATAATTTCATTGAGCCCAAAAGTATAATTTTGATTGTGATCGTATTTGTTTTATAAATTAATTTGGGAAGGATCTTTCTCTACAAGAACACGGAGTCACTCTCACTGAAGAAACATTCATCTGGTCTTAGATGATCTGATACAGTCATTCAAACAAATGAATAAATTCCACAACAACATTTTCAAGCTAGTTTGTTTTTAAAGACTGGGTAGGGAACTATAAAAGGAAGCCAGTAGGTGGGGATTGGCAGCTAGCAAAAGTTAAATTTGAAACAATGTAGTAGTAGGATAGTGATAATTTAGGCAGAAAGTTAGCAGAATTAAGAGAAAAATCAATTCACAGAGGTGATGGAATGGTCTGTCCCAATGATAAGTTTGGGGTTGCTTTTATTAACCAAACATAATTCCATGTTCATGAGAGAAATAAGCTAATTACATAAAGTGAAAGTGGTGATGTCCAGGGAAGGGACTCTAGTCCCTGACTATCGTATCTGTGTCCTGGTTAGGAGAGACTTGCTGCAGGTCCCTAATCTGTGCGCTGCATTGGCCCAGGCCTTCCTAGCCATCTGCATCACAGATCTGTCAGTCAAGCCTCCCTTGTGGACATCTACCATGCGGAGAGTTGGACTAGATGGCATGGAGGAGTTTCACTATCTTTTGATGACACCAAACTAGATGCCTACATGGGTAGGAGGGTAAGCGTGCAGGATCTAAACTCTGGTGTCCTGAGTTCTGATCTTATTTCTGCCATGTGGTAGTTCTAAAATCTGGTGAAATTCACTCTGCTTTTCTACATTTCAGCTCCTATACCTTTGTAACTTGATGTTGAGGAGGAAAGTGGAGGGAGACCAGCACCAACTTCGTACAATTACTTTGACGATTACATGTGTCTGCCAATATAATGTGCTTTCTTAGAATCATGTTAGGCATAAAATATGTGCTCAATAAATATTTTTTTGTTATTTTTATATTGTTCTGATCTCTCAAAGAGAGAAAATTCTTTCTACATTGAAGAGTTGTTAAAATGTAGTTGAAAAAAAATATATATGTGTTCACTTCTTCTGAACTCCTTTAGTACCTTCCACACTACTCAGACAAAGGTGACTCCCCTCCTAGTCACCAGCTGCCAGTGCAGAATGATAGATGTATAGTCAACATCAGGCAGTATCTGGAAAAAGCTGCCCACCTGCTTCCAATTAATCATGCAACGTGGAAATAGGAGAAAAATGTTCTATTTAGTGCAACACTCCCATCCACATCTTTTGCGTTAATTTGGGGTGTGATGATTGCTGCCTGACAAGTGTGGACAGTGGACAAGTCTGTGATGGGACATAACTCTTTAGTGGTTTGGTGTTAGCATTCCTCAGAAGAATTTACGCCATCCTTTTTCTCAGAAAGTCTGACATAAAACTCTGGATTTTGAGAATTGCTGGAAATTGCCTGGAGAATATAATATACAATGTTGCTAAATACTTCAGCTCACCCATCTTAACTCCGGCTGCACTCTAAAATTACCTGACAAGATTTTTTTAAAATACCCATGTCTGGGCCCTCGCTCAGACCAGTTAAACCAGCTGTCTCTGGGACAGAGCAGATGCATGGCTCTCGAATAATCTATCATTTCACAGGACGTGGCCTTGCTAATATCTTTGGCCATTCTTCTCAGGGCATTTCTCCCCCAAATCTTTAATTCTCTCATTCTCCATATTATCCTTAGAATTCCTTAAGATTTTTAGAGCTGCAAATCTCTAGAAGTTCAACATATCCCACATTCCATGGGGTAAAGGGAACTGATCTATAGAATTCTTGGCAGCTGCCCAGCTGTCCATCAATAGATGATTGAATGACTGAGAACTCACTACCTCAAGCCAGACCTTTCCATCTAGGCTATTACTAGATGGTGCCCAAGATTTAAAAATATTTCCTTACCTTAGTACAAAATATGTTTCCCTCTAAAATCCAAGTGGTCTTAGTATTCTCTGTCAAAAATAAACCTAATCTCATTTAATGGCAGTCCCATAAATGTTTAAAAAACTCTATCATATCCTTCCTAACTCTCTTCTTTAAACTTAGCAAACTCAGATTCTATCCCTGCTCCCAGTAGAACAAGTTTCAGAGGCAGCTCTTAGGTTTGCTTCCTTAGGAAACACTATGATTGGTCAAAGTCCTTTTTAAAACTGATACCCTAAATTGAAAAAATCATTCTAAGGGTCATCTGAGAAGCCTCATTCACCTAAAACTGAGTGGAACATCCTCTAAATGAGTGACTTATGATAGGCCTTTTTAAAGGATATCAAAAACGTGTACCAGGAATCTCATATGTGAGGAAGAACCATGTCTTTGGAGCAGATTTTATTTAAATGTATGATTACATTTATTTTCTAGGGATGCTATGCTGACATACCACAGCCTGGGTGTCAATAATTTATTTTCTCAGAGTTCTAGAGGCTGGAAGTACAAGATCAAGGTGTTAGCAGGCTTGGTTCTCTAGAGGCCGCTCTCCTTGGCTTGCAGACGGCTGCCTTCTCACTGTGTCCTACATGGCCTTTCCTCTGAACACATGCACCCTGGTGTCTCTTTCTGTGTCCAGATTTCTTCTTTTTATAAGAACATAAGTCAAATTGACTCGGGGCCTGCCCTAACAGCCTCATTTTAAGGTAATCATCTCTTTAAAGGCCATGTTTCCAAGTACAATCATGTGCTAAGGTAGTAGGGGTTAGGACATCAACATACGAAGTTGAGGGCACTGTATTCAGCCCACATCAGTGACTATCCATCCATCAATTTTTCTATCTCATTTTATGTTCTTGGGATTTTTCCTATTCTTTTTGCCATAGGTCCCAGAATCTCAATCTCCTTTTCAAATCCTCTTTAAGACTTGCGACGAAAGACTGACAAAAGATTGAGACTTACTTTCTGCAGCTTTCTCCAAAAGCAAACATACTCCCTAAGATCTTATGTAAATATATCTTTGTTTTGAAATAATTTGGGACTTACAGAAATGTCACAAAACTAGCACATGAAATGCCCCTATATCCTTTACTCACCTTTCCCTAATATCAACCTCTTACATGACCACACTATAAATATCAAAACCAGAAAATCAACATCTATCCAATGCTAGCAACAAAGCCAGAGATCTCAGAATTTCACCATTTCCCTACGAATATTCTTTTTCTGTTATAGGATCCAATCTAATAGTTCACATTGGACATTTCCTGTGTCTTTCTTTATCTTTCATAACTTAAAATTACACTAACTTGAAGCTTTCATAACTTAAAAGTTTTGTAGAATGTCCCTCATTCTGGGTTTGGTTGATGCTTCATTTTCGTGAAAATCTCAAGTAGGATAAAGTTATGCAGTTTTGGTGAGAATACTCAAAAGTGACTTCATCCTCCTTGGGGATGTATATCAGAGGACATATGGAGTTGATATGTCTTATTGATGATAATGCAAACTCTGATCATTTGGTTAAAAAGGCATTTGACGGTAATCACTGGAAATTCACAAAAACTTGGAGCAGTTAGAAAGATTAAGAAATCTTATAAGCTATTTATGTGTTCCAGATTATTTGTAGAGATAAGGAAGGGAAGGCCCATGAAACCACACTTTTTGTTTTTATTTTTAAGGATGTACTTTTCTAACTTGAAATCACACTTAATCTCTGTAGAACTAATAGGTGTTTAGTAACAAATAGGACCCACTCAAGAAGGCAATTTTCTTTCCAACATGGTGATTCTGGAGTGAGCTTTAGCCTACACTACCATCATCGCCAATCACCACCACCGCACCACATAAGCATATACTTCGATCACAAATGGTGTGTTGCTGTTCTTCAAGACAAGCATTCTCTTTTTGTATTTTTTGTATATTTCTCCCCTTCTGGTATAGTGGGAAGCTTATGTTAGGGAAGTTAGCAAATTTCCTTAGGCAACCTAAAGATTTTTAAGCCACTCTCCAAATCTTGTTGTATGGACCATAGACGTTCCTCTGAGCAACCAGCTTCCACGTATTTTCTTCTTTTCTGAATGTCAAGTTGAGAGCATTAGAATAAGCATAGAACTTAAGTTTTATAGCTTTGGCTAGGAAGGGGCAATCCTCAGTAAGCTCTGCCTCGTATCTGACAGGACACCTTATTTTGGTAGAAGCCTTCATTTAGACAAAGGGATAGAAAAGTTAGTCTCTTTGCCGTAGACCTGTGCTTGAAAAATTTATAGTGGATTGGGTCTCCTGGGAACTTGTTAAAATGCAGATGTGGACGCAGTATGGAAGGGGCACATGATTCTGCATTTCTAACTTTCTAGGTGCTGCTGCCGCTGCTGACCTCTGGACCACATTTTGCGTAATAAGGCTACAGAGTCCATGGAAGATTTCTGGCCAGAAGAAGAGAGGTAAGAAGTCTGCCATTAGATATGATACTTTACCTGTCCAGCTGTGACGAGAATGGAGCTGGACCACCTGCCACCTTTGAACAAAACTTTCTATTAAAAAAAGCTTTGGGGGTGGTACTTATTTTCAAGAGAAATGTAGTGAACTAGAGCCATTTTAGACTAAACCCCTATTTTTTGAAAATGGATGATTAATGTGTGATATAAAACAAATTCCCATCTGACAGTTACATGGTGGATTTGGAGGGAAGGTTGAAGTTATAGCATTTTATTCACAAAGAACTGGGTGTATATTGGGTATGGCTTTGCTCCACAAGTTTAGGGTAGGAATAGGGGCATATGTGAAGATGGGGAGTGTTGAAACAGAACAGCTAGTCAGAAATGACAGATACAGCACACAGATTATAAAAGAAATCAACATCCATTTAATTATTGCAATTTCAGGGGGTTTTTTTGTTCTGGAAGCTAAAATTATTTAACTAATAGAGAAATTATTATAGGAATTAGGGTAAAGCCTAAAATACCTGGCACTGACTTGGCAATTTGGAAGAGGGTGCTGAGTAAACTGATATTGGAGGCAGGACAAGTCAATCTATTTTTTAGAGGCAAACATTTTAGCAAAACATTTTATAAAACACAGAGGTATGCTTAGATGCCTACTGAGCCAGTGGTCTTAAGGAAGATGGCTGAAAGAATCAGAGAGAAATGGTTATGATTGTGTGTCATTGGAAAGTTATTGTAGAGATAAACTCAGGACATAGTGGATGATTTCTATTTAGAATGAAAGGAACTAGAGATACCAGAAACTTGAGGCCTCAAAGGTAGGCAAAGCCCTCTAACTGCAGGCTCCAAACATTAAGATCTAAATTAAAAAGATGCTTAGTGATAGAGGCTTCATAAAAAGTTATCAGTTGAATGATGTGACTGTTTCTCATAGCAAAGATGATATGAAGGATGTCACCTTCCTATATGTTATTCCAGGGGTCTCAAGGTAAACAGATACTAAGAAAGATGCATGAAGCAGGAAAGATTAAGACATAAGCCAGGTTAAGAACTTTGTCAAGAAAGCAAGTTTGAGTCTGGTTTCTGGTGCAAGGAACTGACTGGAAGCAAATAGACTGGATACCTCCTAAAGTGTTTAGGTTATTTTATTTACTGTTATTTATGTTATGATATCGGGTTTCACTGCATTATATTGGACCAATGACACTATGAGTTTAGACTAACATGTTTTTGAGTGTGTGAAACTAGAAGCAATCACATG
Organism: Otolemur garnettii; assembly: GCF_000181295.1. Taxonomy (NCBI): domain Eukaryota; kingdom Metazoa; phylum Chordata; class Mammalia; order Primates; family Galagidae; genus Otolemur; species Otolemur garnettii. The sequence goes on along the minus strand of NW_003852450.1, from coordinate 609,081 downwards.
GCCCCAAAACATCACTAGCAAAAGACGGGGTGCAGTTGAAATAGCCAGTCTGCTTTTTGTTCCACTTCAGCTGTGTCTGCCTAGAAAGCCCAGCCCCCTGCTCAGCTTCTCAGAGCACCTTGCTACTCTGTCGATGGAATGATGCCCAATTCGTGAAATGCTAATAAAAGCCAATTAGATCTTTGAAACTTGATTTGTGGAAATTTTGGTTTTGGACAATTAGCCATAAAATGTAATTTTGCACTCCAGGAAAATTAACAAAAATACATGTATGGAACAATTTCCCTGTTTCCTGGTAGAGGCTAGCCTGTGCTTCAGAATGGGAGATCGTTTCAATTCTTCACAAATGTGTGCTTGATTTCACTGTTAGTGGTCTCTGAATGGAGGTTATTCCAAGTTCTTGGTGTTCACTGGGAGGAAAGAATTTCGGGACATACCATGTAAGCCAAGCCAGTAACTTTTTATTGAAAGATTAAAAGCTGAAGCATACTCTCAAGAAAGTGAGAACAGGCAGGCTCAGGAAAAGCAGCTGTGCTGGGAGGAAGTAGTTTTTGATCTTTGAAGTCTTCCTAATTGAGGGGAGGATTATTCAAGGCTAAAGGGTTGACTTTTACTAAGAATTTGGGTAGTGAGTCCTAGAATTGAATTCCCTGTCATTTTCATACTTTATATGGTTGATTTGGAATTGTCATGGTGAATTCAAGGGTGGAGAAATGGTAAAACCACAATGTAAATGATATTATAATGAGCCCGAGTTCATGTAAGGTGGCAGAGATAGCTGACAAGCCAGTCGAAGCTGGTTCTTGCCCGTGGTAATCAGCCCTTCTAGTTAGCAGTTAGATTCTGCCAGAGGGTTGTGTACTCACACCTGCACCCACCCTGCCAGCCCCCGCATCTGGTCTCAGTCCTGTATCCTGGTCTCCTTCTCCAACACCACAGCCTAGAGTAGATCCCACTGCCAACCTCTGTAATAAAAAATACCAAATGTGATTTTCTCTCCCCTCCTGCAGCAGGGCCGGGTGGTTATTTTCGTACTGATACGCTTTGAGCAAGATCCGGGTTCACACACCATTCTTCTCATTACCTGCAAGGTGATCCGGAGCAATTTAAAATAATTATCTGAGCCTTTAGTTTCTCAATTTTAAAATGTAGTGTATTAACAAAAGGTTTTATAGCGCTCTGTAGCAAGCTAAGATCTAAATAGCTTAACACAACAAGGGTATATGTCTATGCACAAATATCCATGTGGGTCTGGATGACAGTTTAGGGCAATTTTCCTCCATGTCATAGCTGAAAAGTGCAGGCTGATAAATACTCCGTCCCGTAGCTTCATCATGTGGAACATGTAGCCTCCTCTGTCAGTGTGTCTGAGAGGAGAGGATAGAAAATCACACATGGTCTGTTCATTGCCAGAAATAACCCATGCCACTTCCTCAAACAGCCCATTGGCCAGAACGCATCTCCTGGTCTGCCCAACTGCAAGGAAGTCTTCCATGAGCTACAAGGGCCCTAATAATATCAATCTCATTTGGATTATAAAACTTTTCCCATTGGAATGTTGCAAAAATTTATAGAAGACAGATGAAAGAACGTTGCTTTATAAATTCTGGAAAGCTATACTTACACTATAAAATTCTGTTCTCTTTATTCCCCACTGGGAATATAGAAGATTTATAAAATCTTAGAATATATTTATTTTAGAGAATTACTTCCAAATGGCATCCTCTCACATTTATAGATTTTGCTTTTGACAAATATGTGTACTAAACCACAATTCAATTTAGCAAATACATATAAAGTACCTACTATGTTCAAGGCAATAGTTCAAGGCATTGTTTCCCCAATGTGATGGAGTCAGATCTGGCTTTTGAAGCTGGTGCTAACCACAGAAAGGGCAAAGTTAAATAAACCCTTTGAAGGATACCTGACCTTTATTAGGCTCCAAAAAAAAACCTGTATCTCTTCCTTCTGAACAATCCATCAATAGCATTCTCCAGTGTCCCTGATGCACCGAATGTTTTTACTTTAATCCAGAATCTTTATCATTTATCAAACTAAGAATTTAAATAGGCCAGGAGAAAATAATAGTATTTTGCTATCGTCCTCTATTTTTTCCAATGCTTTACACTGTACAAAACACATTATAACTTCAATCTCCCCCCGACACACACATTTCCTCCAAGAAGAGGTGATTGTTTAATATCCTAGGGGTTTCTAGTAGTTCAGTTCACCATAGGTTAAAATTTTCCCTGCAATGCTATGAGTGTGTGTGTCTTTCGCTTTGTGTGGCTCAAACTTTTTAAAAAGGAAGTCAAACTGTCCTCTCTCTGCTTTATCCCCTTTACTCTAATCCATCTGTTATTATTCCCCGGGCTTCTCTGAGGACTAAATGTCCCTAACTTAATTTTGTTGAAGTTAATGATATGGCGATAAGAAAAAAGACAGAGGGAGAAAATGGTAGGATGTAGATTGCCATTAGTCTATACATACATAATTGAAGATTTCAAGGGGGGAAAGTTTGCTGCAGTGTCATTAGAACTGCTCTTTAGGGTGCAATTGCCAACCAGGTTTCAAAATTGCAGAGCGGGAGAGCGGCCTGACATCAGGGAGGTGGGTAACAGGCTGCTGAGCCTCTTGCCAAGATTTAATAATTATGATGAAAATGCAATCGTCTCATTGCAAGAGGCAGAGGCTATTTCGAGCTCTCCCCACCCCACCTCACTCTGTCTTTACTTATCAGTTTCATTGTTCTCCGGAACGCAACCACAGCTTTCAGTTTTCCAAGGGCTTCTTAACTTTCCCTCCCTGTCATTCTGCTTGAATCTTATCTTTGGAAAATGGAACACAACCCACAGTCACAAGTGTGCCCATTGTGAAGGAGGATGACACTTAAGCCACTCGAACACACACTGCTGGGTGTAGGCGGTGGGTTTCATGAAAGTTCTCTACCCCCCAAGAGTTTAGATCAACAAAGACACAGGTCAAAAATCTACCACTGGATATTCTTTCTTTTCCTGGAGAAGTGGATGCACTTTTAAAATCTTTGCTATCAGTTGCTTCTGTTTCTTTGCCCCCAGAAACCACCCTTATATCAAGTGTTACTTTTATACTTTAAAGCATTTGGCCATTCACCAGGTCTGTCCTAGCCTGTCTCACTGTCTATCTCAGCAGGAAGAAAGACGACTTTTATGTGCCAAATGCTTTCGGAGGGCCAGGCCCCAGGCTGTGTACTTAGTGATATTAGTTCCAAACATATTTAAGGTATTTTATAAGATAACAAAATGTAAAATTGCCAAAGTCAAACTGAGGCAGAACGATAAGGAAAAACTGTAGTTAGGAATAAGGTTAAAATGAATGTCCTACAAACTTACGGGAAAGCACACATTTGGTTTCCAAGTTTCATAGGAGCCAGTGTAGAAAAGGAAAATGATTTGATAACAACCAATGCAAAAAGGGAAGCAAAAGGTTATAGAATCCATAATGTTCACCAGATAAAAGAAAACCAGGGGCTTAAGAAAAACGTGTCTATTCTCTGGGTAGACATACGAGAGGAATTCCCCAGGGTTTCTCATAAATAAACTTTAATGTTGCATAAAGAGCAATATCTTCACTAATATCCTAGAACCAGACCAATTATAAGTAGGATAGCTTACTCTTGTTGAATTAAAGGCTAGTATTACACAGTCAGAGCTTAAGAAAGACCAGGAAGCCTCCCAGGGCATAAAATTTAAAGAGACATTCACTCTCAGGGTGGTTCAAGTGCCCTCTGAAATATTGTGCCCTAGGCACCAGCCCAGCCTTGTACTGTCATTACATCACTCAAGGCCACACTCAGCAGGAGGAATTACCTAAGGCAGGATTCTCAACAGCAGAGGAGTCTTCCTTCCAGGGAACATTTGGCAATGATCAAAGACTTGGTGACTGCTGGGCAGGTGCTGCTGGCAGCCAGTGGGTAGAGGGCCAGGAGGCTGCGGAACCTTTTGCAGCACACTCGACAGCCACCCACAGCAAGAATTCTCCAGTCCAAAATGCCACGAGTGCCTAAGCTCAGAAACTCTACTTTCAGAGGCACGGTACTCCTCACTCACACAACCATCTGCTTTAGAGGAAGATCCTGCCCTCTTACGCCCTTGGTTAATTAATCAATGAGCCCTGCTGTTCTAACTTCCTAAAGTCACTTCCCTCCATTTCACATGCGGACTACTGCCATGGCATCTGTGGCAGAGACTTTTGCTTGTCTCTCAGCAGCTTGGAAAAGCCATATTTGACCTTGGAATAAAAAGATGCAATCTCTTGATTTCGACCAGTCAGGTTGAGCCTGTTCCTCGTTGTCCGTGAGTGTTGATGATATACAAGAGAAGCCTACTGAGGGACTTTTAGGAAGGACTGTGATAAGGGACAGATAGAACAAGCGTTTCCCCTCTTTCCCCTTTTCATGACTTGAACATGGACTCATATCTGGGGCTGTGGTGGCCATATTGACACCAGCGGGGTGGTAGGAAAAGGAAGAAAAGACAAGAAGCAAAGAACTCAGAAGCAAAGAGAATGCACTCTTGCTTTGGACTGTGCTGTTCCCTTTGTCAGGAATGCTTCCCTTCCCTCACCCACACGGTTAATCCTAGTCCAACTCCACATCTTGGCTTGAGGGTCGCATCCTCGGGAGAGCCTCCCCTGCCCTCTCTGACTCTGTCCGATCCTGTCAGAAGTTCAGAGTATCATGTCGCCTCCTTTGCAGCACTCGTCGCAGTTGTGTTTCGCGTTGGTCTGGGGTATGATTTGATTTTTTTTGGTTTGTAATCCTGTTTCGATACCAAGTGATAACAACTGAAACCATCACAATACCTCCAGTCCCTGATGTTTTGATGCACGATAAGCAATTTTATTTCCTTATTTTTTTTTGAACAAAAAGAGCTCAAACTATCTGGAATTTAGAAGGTCTTTAATCTTAGAAACCATCTTCCTGGAAAATTATTTTGCTCAACAGAATGTTTGATAAACAGCAAGTGGATATGAGTTCAAGATAGTACTTCCTGAAAAAATAGCTAGAACTCAGATATTCTGTGTGACCAATTAAATATAAATGCTTATGACATAAGAGAGAATTGAGCTGAGACAGGCAGGACTAATTTCCCTCCTGAAGGCTGAGGGAGTGCAAGGAGAAGGCTTAAAAGGTAGCCATGCCACCTGCCATCAGGTGAGCTGTGGGAGAGCTACAGGCAGGACAAAAATTCTCAGCAGAAAATCATTCTGGATGCTTCATTTCTCAGGTAAAGGAGTGAATGAAACCCTAAAGTCACACAGTATGCAATATGGTTAAAATCCCAGTGTTTACATCAAGGATTTCATTTAATCTTCACAGTAAGAATATAATAGTGTGAGGTAGGTATGATTACTCTATTTTACAGAGGAGCAGGCACTGTGGATAAGACAAAGAGGCATCTCTGGAACTGAAACCTGTCTAACTTCTCAGTTCATACTCTTTCCTCACTATCATTGGATCTCAGACTTGGCTGTCATCAGGGATCACATGGGAACTCTGGGCTCTGTTGTCAAAACTTCTTACTTAACTATGCAGAAATGTAAAAAGCTCTGCAGGTGATTCTAGTATGCAGCCGGGGTTGAGAATGCTCCTTTATCTGATCTTTTTTTTTTTTTTTATTGAATGGTAACTATGTACATTAATGCATTTCTGGGGTACTGTGTGGGGTTTTCACACACAATCCAAAACACTTCCATCAAACGGTTAACATAGCCTTCATGTCATTTTCTTAGTTATTGTTTTAAAACGTTCACATTCTACTCTTAGAAAGATTCACTTGTACCCTTGTAAGATAAACCTCAGAAGTGATCCCTCCAATCCTCCTCCCTCTACCCATTCCCCTCTCCCTCCCTCCTCCCCGTATTCTTAGGCTGTTGTTAGGTTATAGCTTTCATATAAAAAGTATAAATTAGTTTCATAATAGGGCTGTGTACATTGGATACTTTTTCTTCCATTCCTGTGATACTTTGCTAAGAAGAACATTTTCCAGCTCCATCCATGTGAACATAAAGGACGTAAAGTCTCCATCTTTCTTTATGGCTGCATAGTATTCCATGGTGTACATATACCACAGTTTGTTGATCCATTCGTGGATTGATGGGCACTTGGGCTTTATCTGATCTTGAAACAGATTACTCAACCTGGAATAATGGCCCCTAAAAAGGTATGTGCAAGTCCTGTCCCCAGAACTTGTGAATGTGAGGTTGTCTTTGCTGATGCAATTAAATTTAACATTTTGAGGTGAGATCATCATGCATTTAGGGTAGGCCCTTACTCCAATGACAAATGTCTTTGGAAGTGAAAGGTAGAGGGAGATTTGAGACAGAGAGACAGAAGCTAGAAGGCCATGAAGAGATAGAGGCAGATTAGGGTGAAGCTGCCACAAACCAGGAACACTTAGAGCCACAACAGCTGGAAGAGCAAACCAGGATTCTCCCTGGGGCCTTTAGAAGCAATATGGCCCCACTAATACCTTGACTGCAGACGTCTAGCCTCCAGAACTGTGAGACAATAATTTTCTGTTGCTTTAAACCACTAAGTGTGCAGCAATTCATTATCTGAAAAATTAATTCAAGTCCCCACCTTCGGAGTTTCTGAGTCAACAGGTCTCCTATGGGGCCTCAACATTTGCATTTCTGACAAGTCCCCAGGGGCTACTGCTGCCACTGATTGGACCACACTTTGAGGACCACTGATTGCATCGTGCAGCTCTCATCCAGCAGTGCAGCTTGCACAGCCTCTCTTTGTAATCTTTCCACACAGGGAAAGAAAAGAAGGAATGTGTAGGCCCTCGACTTGTCAATCACCATTATTACAGACTCACTGTCATTGGCCTTTATGAAAGTGGGGTGGCACTCTCAGGGACTAGCGCAACTCCTGAGAGTGGACCCCGCCTGGGGAATACTCTACTCCTGCCCTCACACTTACCACGGGAACTGTATGGGTAACTGTGGAATGACAAACTACGAGGAGCAGCCCCTCCACTTCCCGCCAGCAGCCCTCTCTGTGTCACTTTGCCATCCCCCCACCCCCACTAACACTCTCTCTGCCTGTCATTGGGCTGGTTTAGGGAATGAGGTGCCTTTTGTCCTGCTCAGCATTCTTACCTCTGGCTCTGCTGAGCATCCTATTGACTCTCTTGTCTCAGAAATGTTGTTCTGTCAATATCTAGTATCTAATGTCCTGTGGCGCTCACCAGGTTCCATTAACAGATACTCAAGACTTTGAACTCTTAAAGATTCTTATGAAGAATCTTTCTTTAGCCCCCTGGCCTTCTTTAGACACCACCATAATATTTCCTTTCCTATTTGTATGCAAATTTAGTAACAAAACCTGTTACTTCTGGAAATCTGTTTTCTTCTTCCTGCTTACTCCTCTACCCCAATACGCTGCACTGCACCTTCCCAGCCATCCTTTTGGTCCACTTCGGGATTCATCTTCCCTTTCTTATTCCCTAAACATTAATATTTCTCAGTCGTGTTCTCTGGGCCTTCCTCTACGCATGCAAATCACTTCTGCTGGGTTATTCATCTACTTAAAGAGTTTCATCTTTGCTGATGAACCCCTGATCTTCATTTATAGCTCATCTCTCTCTCTTGAGCTATAGACTCCAGTGTACAATTGTTCACTTTCTTTGGACACTTTGAAGTCAACTTTTCCACACACACCTGAAATCCCCCCCTTCCTCTCTCCCTATCTGTTCCTACTGTTCCTCCATCACCCTCTCAACGTGGTCCTTGTCCTCAGTTCCTCCAGTGGCAGAACTTGTAGACAGTAATAGCAACAAATATCTACAGAGTGTCTCCCACCTGTCAGGCACTGTTATATCTGGAGAAAGTAAGCAGTGAATACAATTGTGACCCCTACCCTGGTCTTGGACTGCTCTCATGCCTTCCCCACCTGTCCCCATACACAGTCACCAAGTCTGGGCAGCTCTCCCCTTTGACATCCTCTATCCCATAGTCTAGCCCTCTACCATCCCTTGCCTGGATGGATGCAGCTGTCTTCTAAAGGCGCTTGCTGCCTTTGTGTCTTACTTCTCCAAAACACTTTCCACATAGTATGCACAGTGGTCTTTTGAACTTGGAATGTGATCATGCCACACTTTTATTCAAAATCTGGCCATATTTTAACCTGGTCTGCCTTTAGGAAAAAATTCCAACTTCCTTACAAAGCCTTCTCAGGTCCCCTGAGACCTAGCAGCAGCTTACTGTTCTGATTTTATACATTGCTGACACATCTACTGCCCCCACCGCATTTGTGTTCTAGTCACACTGAAATACCTTCAGTTCTTCACATGTACCTTATTCAATTTCGTTTCTGGGGCATTTCAGTGTTTCTCTCTGACTAGGACACTTTCTCTTCCTACTGTTCTCTTCCCCATCACCTCCATCATCCCTATTTCCCCAGATTAACTGCCAGTTATCCTGTGGCTCTCTGCTCACAAGTCATGTACTTGGGGAAGCCATTCTTGATTGCTCAGGTCTGAGTCAGTCACATCTCTTGGTACTAGTATGGTCCCCTGAGCAGCCTCAAAGATGGAAAACTCCTTCCAGCCTATTTGGTCATTGTTCATTTACTGGTATATACTCCCCAGCAGCAAGCATTGTGTCTAACTGTCTGTTCCCTGTGCCCGAGCACTATGGGTGGCACATGGTAGAAACTCAATAAATACTTATCTTGATGAGAAAGAAAGGGAGACTGACAAAGAATGGATTAAAATTTAGTAAAAACACATTATCAAGTTATGTGAAATGCAACCAAAGTCAATTTTAAAGGAAAATTTACTGCCATAAGTGAACATATTAAAAAGAAAAAGAAGAGGAGGAGGAGGAGGAGGAGGAGGAGGAAAAGAAAAGAGTGGGTAGCACCTGTGGCTGAAGGAGTAGGGGGCAGGTCCCATATACCAGAGGTGGAGGGTTCAAACCCAGCCCTAGCCAAAATCTGCCAAAAAAAAGAGAGAGAGAGAGAGAAAAGAAAAAAGAGGCTAATAATTAATTATCTACTTTGAGTACTTTCTCAGGAAGTAGATAAAACTACCATAAATTAAACCAAAGAAAGGATATAGAAGGAAAAATAAAGATAGGAGTAGTAACTAATGAAATATAAGACAAGGGTACAATGAAGAAAAACAACAAAGCCAATGGAAAGTCTAATAGATGACTAATAATATTTGGAAAATTTCCAATGAGAATTAATTACAATCTTTACAAATTAATAACAGCAAAGATAAAGTGGGCATCACTACTGATACAACAGATGATATTATTAACAATTGCCTAACATAATTACATGTGTAAATATATGTGTAAATAAAATAAACAGATTGACAGGAAAATATTTTTACAAAGAAAGTATAAAATGACATAGAAAACCTTAAAAACCCCATATTTATATGAGAAATTTAATTCATAATTAAAACTTCCCTATTTAAGAAATATCCAGACCTAGATGCCTTAACAAATGAATTCTTCCAATATTTAATAAAATAAATTATTACTGATTAAAGCAAACGTAAAAGAATTCTTAGAAATAATTCTTAGGCTTCTTCAGCTTAAATTAAAGAAATACTTTATGCTAGCTGTGGTGGCTCATGCCTGTAATTCCAGCCCTCTGGGAGGCTGAGGCAAGTGGATTGCCTTAAGCTCACGAGTTTGAAACCAACCAGAGATGGAGCAAGACCCCATCTCTAAAAAATATCCAGGTGTTGTGTCAGGTGCCTATAGTCTCAACTACTTGGGAGGCTGAGGCAAGAGAATTGCTCAAGCCCAAGAGCTTGAGGTTGCTGGGGGCTAAGATGACACAGCACTCTACCAAGGGTGACAAAGTGAGACTCTGTGTCTCAACAAAAAAAAAAAAGAAAGAAAGAAAGAAAAGAAAAAAAGAAATCACCTTGCAGGGATTGAAGATGGAAAGTAGAATGTTATTTCAAGAAGAGAATAAGGAGGTATAAGAGCACATAGCTGGGGAATGGTGGGAGTTGGCCATATACAGTAATCACTCCCTTAGCTTTATTTTCATCTATTTACAGTCAACTGTGTCCCAAAAATATTAAATGGAAAATTCAAGAAATAAATAATTTATACATTTTAAATTATATGTCTTTGTGAGTAACATGCTGAAATCTCCTGCCTTCCTGCTCCATCTACCTGGGACAGGAGTCATCCCTTTGTCCAGCATATTCATACCCTATGTTCTTCCCCCCCCCCACCTTACCTACTTAGTAACCATCTAGATCAGTGGTTCTCAACCTTCCTAATGCCACAGCCTTTTAATATAGTTCCTGTGGGTCGCAACCCACAGGTTGAGAATCTCTGATCTAGGTCATCACATCAACAGAACATAGCTTGTATAGGGTTTGGTTCTATCTGAGGTTTAGACATCCACATATCTCTGAGGATTGGGAAGGACTACTGTATTTGATGTGTAGAGAAAGATGCATCCTTCCTTCCTGAAGGGAAGGAACTAGATTACAGAACTTTCAGAAATAAATGGGTTAGATATTTAGAGGCCAATGGATAGAATGAGAACTGTTGATATGACTTAATAAGGGCAAGTCTCTGAGATTCATAATCTAAGAAGTAGCCAGATGAAAGCAGCATATCAGATAAATCTTCTCAGAAGCTTTCCGTGGGATGGATTTGTTAGAGCCCAGGTGGGGCAGGGACAGGTGCTCAGAGATGGTTGCAGGGGAACAAGGTGTGAGGTTAAGAGATCCTGCCTGGAGCAGTATCTCTTGGAACTGATAAGATTTGAATTGGTGGGATTTTTTTCAAGAAAGAGGGAGACAAAGGAACCAGATGCCAAGGGAACAGAATGGCACTAGGGAAGAAACAGCAAGTGGGAGTCCTGTTGGAGTTCACGACGACGGTGATCTGTCAAATCCTGCTGCAGCAGGCTACTTGTCCCAAGGTCACCTTGAATATTTTTTATTTATCTGTACTGTGCTGCTGAAGTGTCTCTCCTTGTGTACAAACCCCTCTGCTTCTCTTTCTCCTCATCCCAAGGCTGCGATTCCAGCTAAAACAAAAAAGGCATCTGCAGGGCCTTTTGCTAAAGCTGCAGTGACCTTGTTATGGCTGATTTGCCTGAGTAGGTTTGGGACAGATTTTCCAAAATGAAGCACAGTTTGGTGTATAATAGATGCATGCACAGATATCTTTATTACTCTGTGGATTGTTTTTTTCCTAACCCAATAAATATTATGCAAAGGTCAGGGTCAGAGTGAGATGGATCCTCCTCGCCGGCAGACTGTAAACACTCACACAATGAAATCAGAAACGGCAGAAGGACCGCTAATGGTCTTCATCTTTTATATCTGCATTTTTTTCGCTAATGCTCACATTTTACAAAACTGAAGTTCGAGACAACTTTTTCAATTTATGAGCAATAAGGAGCAAATGGAAAAGATCATTCATGAAAATAAGAAAGTTTTCCAATTATCAGTGACATTCATCTTTAAACCCCCCAAAGCATGGTTTTCTAGAAATGCCACAGTCGATGTGAAAATGTAACTATTTATTTTACTTTTATGGCAACATCGGAGGACGGAACTTTAGAAACTTAGCTTCAGAAAAGGTCTTAGAGATTAGTTTTTCCAAGCCAGTCATTTTTACAAATGATTGCTAAATGACTTCAGTGACTTGCCCAAGGTCACAATGCAGGCAATGGTTAGTATGAAATTAATAGTGCAAGTATTTCTGGTGGCATCTGAGAGAGACAGAGCTTTCCAATTCAGCCTCTTGAAGTGATTCCCATTTGTTACTATCAATGCACATTCACGTGACTCCACTTTCCATGATTGCCTTTTAGACCAAAAAGAAAACCAACTTGTTTAAATTATAGTGATTCTGTCTGAAAGTCTCTCTTCCTCCTCTCCAGCCGTTTGAGAAAAAGAGAAAATCCCAATCAAGACACAACTAGCAAAAAACTGCATGTGTCTTTTTCAACCTTTCTTTGTAAATGTTTTTAAAGCAAATACCACCTCTGGATGTCAGATCCTGCCTTTGTAAAATGAACTAAGTCAGGGCGAAGGTCCCGTCATCCATCCCAAGGCTCGGACGTCATTCTTTGCTGTTTCACCAGGAGGCTAGGAAAGTGGCCAATTCTCTGCCTGTGTAGGTGGCCTGTGGTGCAGGACAGCAGTGGGGCCTGCCATGCTAGGCAGAGCTTTCGTTTCTCCTTCACGCAGATCATGCGGTGGACCCTGCCTTTCTGCACTTCCTGGGTTATTGCATAGCCTTCTTGTACCTCCAGATAACCATGGGGACCTTGGGATAAGGTGACCAGACGTCCCACTTTTGGCAGGACAGTCCCGATTTTTGACAATTTGTCCCATGTCCCGCAGCGTTTTAAAAAAGTCCCGATTTTTGGAAAGAATGTACGAATGGGCGGGAGAACAGGAAGGGAATATACGGTTTTTGGCTGCCATGTGGCTATTTCACCAGGATATGAGTTTTATATTATTTTTCTTAATTTTATAATGTTAAACTGTAATCTTAACAAATAATTGTTGAGAAGTGATTATTGAAAACTGCTTATCAAAGTTTGCGTTGTTGTCAGGCCCCATCCTGCTCCCCCTCACCCCCCCCACCCCGTCAATGTTGTCCTGCTTTACCAATGTTAAAATCTGGTCATCTTACCTTGGGACAAACTCAGCCCCATCCCAGGCTGCAGGATGCATCCAGCCTCAGCATCCAGTCTGTCACTCTGAATTTGATTCTGACTTTTTCTCTGCATTAATGTTATTATTTTTATCACTACTACCGTTTCTCTAATGACAACTGGAAAGATTCTGTTTCCATAATCTGAACACATTTTTTTTTTTTTTTTTGTGGTTTTTAAGCTGACTTTCCATCCTTTTCCCCTGCGTTGACATCCTGGCCTGATAACCAGTAGAGTATCCAACAGGTATAGGATGTGCCCCACTTTTTCTCACCATTCCCTTACCCACTACTCACTCCTTGGGATGGGGTCACTAGGGCTCTGCTTCTCTCTAGACATTTTCCAGATGCCTCTTTGTTTTCTCCAGACAACCCAGCACTCCCTAGAATCCTCTCTTCTGGGGTGCTCTGTTGGCCAGTCTAGTTCATCTTTCACCCTCCTGGCAGCTGTCCTGGAGGCTGCTGGCCTGAGCTACTAGCTACCTGCAGTCTCTCACTACGTCCTCTGGGTACCATGTTCTTCCTGCCTCGTGGTTTCTCCAATACTAGAGTCAGTGAATGAATATTCCTCTTTGTGCTGTTTCCTTGTTCATACACATTGGGAATTATTTGCAGATGAAGCCAAATTTGTTACCTTTTTATTATCTGGTGTCTAAGCTTGTGCCTCTCACTCAGTGCACATTCAGTAAATGCAGGCTTAATGAAGGAAGTCAAGTCCCAGCACTCATTACCTTGCCCAGCCCCCTGCAGTTAACACTTCTGTGCCATTGTGTGACTTTAAGTTCTCCATCTCTATCTTTCTGCCAGCACTTCTCCTTCATGCCACTCACTCCCCAATAGCCCAGGCATCGCCGGCAACCAAGGATACTCCAATCAAAGACTGCACCTTCATCTTGTGTTCCAAAACATGTTTATTTCTCTGGAAATGGTCAACTGGCCCCATGGAAACCAATTTAGACCCATTATCTTCTAAAGCAGAGAGAAAGAAATGCATATGCAAAGCAGAATGCAAAGTAAATAAACAGATACATCTCAATGAATCATCCTCCTGTGCGGTGGACCTGGATAAATGGCATTTGTGTGGTGCAGGTATAGCTAAGCTATCTGTCGCTGTGGGCGTCTAAGCACAGCAATCAGTGTGAGTGCAAGTCTCCAGCAGCATGTAGAACAGGAGCAGCTGCATAAATAATAAATACTAAGAACACTGCCTTCTCCACCCCCCAACCAGTGTTTATCAGAAGTGAAGTGGGCTGCAGGAGGAAAAATAATAATTGCCAATCAGGAGGCACTTTACATACATAATTTTATAATGTAAGTCAGATCATGTTCCTTCTCTGTTAAAAGCCTGCTGATGGCTTTTCCTTTGATGCAGAGTTAAGGCTGCAGACGGGAAGGCAGCCTGAGAGGCCAGGCGTGGTCTGCAGTCCCTCACTGCTCTCATCTCATCTACTACTGGCTCACCTTGCTTATTTCTCTCTAAGCACACTGTTCTCTTTGCTGTTCCTCCAATGTTTTGGCACACTTCCTGCTCAAGGCCTTTACAAGCTCTGTTCCCTTAGTCAAACATCCTTTGTATTAGTTTTCTAGGGATGCTATAATGAAGTACCAAAAGTTGAGTGCATAAAACAACAGAAATTTATTGTCTCATGATTCTGGGTTCTGGAAGTCTGAAATCAAGGTGTTAGCAGGATTGAGCTCTCTCTGATGGCTCTAGTGGAGGACCTGTCCTTGCTTCTTCTAGCTCTGACTGTGCCAGCAATCCCTGGCATGTGCCCTGGCTTACAAATGCATCTCCCCAGGCATATGACTGTCTTGTCTCCGAATCCCAAGTCTTCATATTGTCTTCCTCCCATGAGTGTCTATTTCCCCTTTGAATAAGGACATCAGTCATAATGTTCTCATTTTAACTTGATTATCTCCTGAAAAACCCTATTTCCAACTAAAGTCCCTGTCTGAGTTTATGTCAATGTATCTCTCTGGGAAGACACAAATGAACCTATAACACTCTTCTCCCAAATATCCCCATGACCTACCCTCTCACCTCTTCATCAGCTTATCAGTAAAGCCTTCTCCAATATCTCATCGCAAATTCTACCTCTCCAGTAGCATTCCCTGCTCCTCTTCCGTCTTTTTTGTTTCTTCCTTGGCTCTTACTTCAGTCTCACCTGGTGTTTATTTTCCTTATTAATTTTTTTTTTGTATATTTCCTCCAATAAACTATCAGCTCCACAAAGACAATGATTTTGCCAGATTTGTTCACTGCACTTTTTCTAAGTGCCTACAAGAGTGTCTCATCCACGGTAGACACTCAACAAATGTGGATTGAATAAACTTTAATCCCCAGAGGCAGCCTTGAAGTGATCAGAACGATTGTCATCTTCATTTTAAAAACAAGGCGAGCAATGCTAGAGAAGACTAGGTACCTTGCTCAAGATAATATAGCTAATGAGTTTTGGACCTGTGATTTGAACCAGCTCAAATCAGCTCTAAAGTTTGCGCTGTACCCATTATGCTGTGCTGCCCAGGGCAGAAAGAAGGACTTGCTGCAGATGTGTGAGGAATTCTGCAGCTGCTTAAATTATTATTTTTTCCCCCTCTACATAAAACTTGAAAAACATCATCAAAATGTAAATCTTCACGTTTAGGTATGGAGTGTGGCTCCTCTACAATCTCAGATAACCGCAACATTAGAATCCACTATGTGTGTCTCTAAAATTTAAAAACAAAAATCCAATTAGGCAAACCACTCTTTGGCTCAGGTGATTGTTTTATTTCTCTGGGCAGATTAGAAAACCAAGAAGCATATGCAGTCTGAGTTCCCAGACAGCTGGGAGTTACGTATGTATTGCTACTTTTAAATTTTAGGCACAAGGGTTCCAAACCAGAGTGAAACTTGAATGTGCAATGAACAGCTGCTGTGGTTACAACCCCCAAACCCTCACTTAACCAGCGAACACATGTACTGCATTTCCACAGGCAAAGAAAGTTAAACAATGATCTCACTAAATCAAGCCCCAAACCTGCCAGTAAGGCGAAGGAAGTTGTTGCTATTTGAATTATCCAGATTGCCTGTCAGCATGGATCACATCCACTGGATAACTGCTCATCGTTTCTCTTTGCTCTGCTGCATGGCCACAGTCTAGGAGCCACCGTTCAGTGGAAATCACCCATTGCTGACATGTTCCTGTCACGGCCATGATCCTGCAATAAGCCAGGGACGTTAAGCAGAGCTGATAGTCACGTGTGGCCGTGTCTACCATCATCAAAGGTGGGTTAGAGACAGAAACAAATTATCAAGCTGGACCCAGAACAAGTTTACTATACAGACTCCTATATTTGGCTAAAGAAAATGGTTAAAAAAAAAAAAGAAAAGAAAAGAAAAAGAAGAAGAAACAAAAAGAAACACAGGACCCAGAATTCAATGTGATTATTTAATGAGGTCATCATACGAACAAAACAGAATACAATCTCCGGCCTTTGGTTATGGAGGTCAGAAGAGCTATGGACATGAGGGATTTAGAATGGCTGGCTGTGCCTTGGACTCTTTGGATAATCTTTAGGATTTGTCTGACTATAAATTGTGCATTGCAAACCCTACAACATGGAAAGAGTTGACTCTCTTCCAGCCTAAGAAGGAAGGTTCTTGATCTGTGCCATAGAGACCTTCTAGCCCACAGAGGTCCCAAGTACTGAGAATGCCTGCAAACTTGTTTTGCACGGCTGATGGAATACAAGGAAAGGGAAGGCAGCTTTTGTGGAGGAGATGGTGAAACACCGCGTTAAGCCAGTGCTGACCTCTCATTGGTTCAACTAACAACAGGCTATTGCTTTTTTTCCTGACATGCTCCTTCTTAAGCCTCCCAACCCCAGGGAATCAGGCCTTGATATTAGTCATATTTCCCAATTCCATGTGAAATTGGTCAGAGGCTGAAAATGACTTTTAGTGTGGCGGGCGTTACATTTTGCTTTATAGCTCTCACTTTGCACCTCTCCAGCTTGGGTAGGCCTTAGAGATTACTGTACATTTTAGTTCAGTTTCATCATTCCCATATATTGCGGTTCCAGGGAATATTGCTTTCTTAAGGCTACAAACTTTTATTACTCTATCCAAAGATGGTGATAAAGTTTCAAAATTTATTGCCCAACCTGCTTCTGTGAAATACACCCACATCCGCAAGCACACAGCTGAACGAGCCAAATTGCACGGACATGCACGAATCAGTCAATCACCACCTGTGAATATACAAGCAATTGACGTGTTGTGAAGATGCAGATGGTTACGCGTGGATGCGTATTACAACCTCCTTTTAACAGAGAAAACACTTCTGAGACAAGGAGTACTGTGATGCAGGCAAAACATTTGGACTAGCGTCTCTGCTCACAAAGGAGTTCCCCCCTGTTGCCCTTAATAGGCAGAAATGTTTTAAAACTCTTTTAGGCTACTCGGAAGATGTGGAAAGCACTGTTAAGACAGAACCGAATAAAATGTTATGGTTACAGAACTTATAGCAATTGCTTCTGTTTCCTGGTCTTAAGGAACGGTTTAGAAAGGAAACGTTATTTGCTAACATGTTTTGTTTGGAAAACACCTGTGTTGGCTCGCGGATAGCCATATCCTGTCAACAAACAGATCTTTCAGGGACTCACTTTGTGGTTGCAAACACTAGCCTCAGAACTAGACAGTTTTTATAAAGAAAAATGTGAGTTCCATTCAGACCATTAAATAGAGGGCTAATTAGATGAAAAACACCACCAAACTCTAGCCAAAAAGCATGAGATCATCTGCCAAAAACATGAGATATGGAACTTAAAAAAGATTTTTAACATTGTTTTAAGGAAATGCATACTGGGTAGGTAAAAGTTCTGCATCAATATACTATTAGAATAAGGTTGGCCCCTTATTTAGTGTGATGAGTGAGCTAAGGGACTGGGGGCTGCTCCACGAAGCAGGCAAACATGGATGCAGCTCGTGCGGATTTTCTACCTTCTTTTTTTTAAAACCCCTTGGGAGGTAAGGAGTCTGGCTACATCTAATGAGAGGTCTGGACTGCATCCTTGGCTCCTGAGGGAGATAAGCTTGAAACCTTGGAATTTCCTAAGTAATAAAATAAAATATTAAATAAATAAATAAAATAACAGTATTTGTTTTTTGCATGATAGGTCCACTGGGACCATGCCCAGTGATTTATGAGACAAGATGACTGAGGGTGGAGCCAGCCGCACATGACGGTCTTGGCAGGAGGGGGTAGAGATTGGTGACGCTAGAAAGGCCAACTATAAGATTAGACAGTGGAGGCTTTTAGTTAGGAGGTGTCAATTACACTAAGACTGCGTTCAATCTACATAATGAAATCTCAATCAACAGTGTGGACTCAAAGCTCTGATGAGCTTCATGGATTCAGAAATACTCTGTGCGTGTTGTCACACATCAATGCCTGGAGGGCAATGCATCAAGGATGATGGAAGATTGGTGTTAGGAACCCTCTTAGACTCTACCTCTGCTTCTGTTCTTTTGGCTGGTCCTGTTTTGTATTCTTTCCTTGTGATAAATTTGGCTGTACCATAACTTTTAGTGAGTTCTGTGAATTATTGAACTTGATGATGGTTTTGAACAACTCCTGAACTTTTCGTGAGTGTCAGAAATCTTGAGCACAGCTTGGCAGTCTGGAGGACTGATCCCTTAATCTCAAAGTTTGGCTAATTCCTAGGTACCCCTATCTATTTAAATGTCTAGAACTCAGCCAGACTAACAAAACCTTGTCCTGAGATGTTATTTTGAGGATCATGGAGGAAGCTTATGCCTCAGACTCTCATGGGAAGTGCCTTCTGCAGGTGAGGCAGGAGCTAAGGAGACAAAACACAGTTGACCCTCCATATCCACAGGGGATTCATTCTAGGATCCCCTAGCAGATACTAAT
Organism: Otolemur garnettii; assembly: GCF_000181295.1. NCBI lineage: Eukaryota > Metazoa > Chordata > Mammalia > Primates > Galagidae > Otolemur > Otolemur garnettii. The sequence goes on along the minus strand of NW_003852450.1, from coordinate 590,461 downwards.
ATCTGTGGATGCTCAAGTCCCTTGTACAAAATGGCATAGTACATACTCTTGTCTCTTATTTTTTTCCTCACCCCAGGCCCAGCTGACATGGAAAGACTAGCCAAGCCTTGATTGCATGGGAGAAGGGCCAGGAAGGAGACTAGCATGGAAAGACAGAAAGAAAATGAAAAGAGGAGGAAGAGAAAGACGTTATGGGTCACTGTGTTGAGTGATCCTGTTATTGCCACATCCACTGAGCAGGTAGAGAGATTTCAGTTTCTCCCCTCTCACAGAGTCTCCCATCCCCACGTTGGACATCTACTCATTATGCCACAGACGTTTTAATTTTAAAGATATTTTTACTAAAACATTTTTCACAGGGCAATACTGATTTAGTATTATGTTCTAAGTGTTGGAGGTAGGAATAGTCTAGGGAAATTAAATGGCCTGTGGTCATATTCTCCTTTGCAGACAAAGGTTTTGCAGAATTATGTTAATCAGTTCAATGTAAGCATTGCACATTATATGTCAAATCAGTACACTGAACCCCATAAATGCATGAATGTACACAGTTATGATTTAATTAAAAAATAAAATAAATTTCAGAAGAGAATGCTTCATCACTGGCAACAACAACAACAAAATTCCAAGGAGAAGCTAGTAAACAGGAAATGAAATGATAAGGATAAACTGATGAGGAGTAACATTTTTTTTAAATTAAAAACTGAAATATATACCTACTGAAAGGGGAAAATTAAACAAATACTCTGCGATGGAGGGTAATAAAAGGAAATATTTCACCACAAGGAATTTTTAGGATTATATCAAAATGTTCCCTTGAAATTGATTTTTTAAAAAAACCTTTTCTTCATTTCTTCTGTGTTCCTTGGAAACTTTATCCTTTCATTAGAAGTCAGCCATGTGCAGGAATTATTGATAGCTGCAATATTTCATCTTGTCTTTTTTAATAAGTCAGTGCAATGCATGTGCAGCTCATGAACTGTGCTGTGGTTCCAAAGAAATGTTCTCAATTGCTTGGTGCAGCTGTTCCACGGTTGGGCCCAGCTATATTAGCAATCCTAGGAGAGAAGGGTGAATTCTTAGGAGTTAGCTTGCTCTGTCAGCCACCGATGGTAAAGGGAATACCTGAAAATTCTAGCCCTTTACAGTTGATAAAGCATGAGCACTCATATTTTCTTATTTGTCTGAAACGCAACCCATGAGTGTGATAGTCATTATGACTACTGGACAGGTGAACAAATGAAGGCTTGAGATATTTACTGGATATATTGGTAGCAAGGGGTAGAGCTGAAATTCAAACATGTTACCTCTATTGATTGTTTTCCAAAACTTTCAAGTCCCTGTGTATGCAGAAGGGGAGAGAATAGTGTAACCAGGTCTTTCGTTGCCCACTGCCAGCTCCAAGCATAGTGGACACTATTGCCTTTCATTTTACTTTAGGATAAAAATCTCTTGGTCTATGCCAAGGACATCATTGTAAAAACTATACACATATGAGCAAAAATAACTCTCCACAAAAGGTTAAGCATGTGCAGCTTCCTGACCTCCTCACCATCCTCTGAGCCCACCCTCTCCTTTCTGCTGCCAGAGATCCTGCCCCTGTTTCCTCTGTGTCTGGATTTCTCTCCCCTCTTCTGGCTTTGCTTTCAAATCTCTCCCATAAAGCCCAACTGAAATCTTACCTTTTCTCTGAACCATCAAATACCTACCTTTTTCTCCCTTCTCTGAATCCCCATCATATAAAAGGTAGCCACTGTGCAGTGGAAATAATATCAGGCTTGGAATCAGGAGCATCTGATTCTAGTCCCTCTAAACTGACCAGCTCAGGCTCCTTAAGCAAGTCGGGCCACTTCTGGTCTGTTTCTGCCTCTGCAAAAGAGGGGGGCATTATAATAGATGTGCTTTGAGGACCATAATCAAAAGTAATCATACACAATTTTACACATGGTTAGATGCACATGGTCAGATGCCTGACTAGAGCACTTACAGAGATTACCTCATTTGTAAGTTTTGCTTCCACAGTGAAAGTTGTAAGACATATTGTATATTTTCTTCATATCCCCCAAAGGCCTAGTTCATTCATACATGTATTATACTTTTTTTCTAATCAACTGATGGGTTGATTAAAAATCACATTGTTGCTATCAGTCTTTTTTTTTTTTTTTTGAGACAGACAGAGCCTCAAGCTGTTGCCCTGGGTAGAGTGCTGTGGCATTACAGCTCACAGCAACCTCCAACTCCCTGACTCAAGCAATTCTCCTGCCTCCACCTCCCACGTAGCTGGGACTACAGGCACCTGCCACAACTCCCGGTTATTTTATTTATTTATTTATTTTGTTGCAGCCATCATTGTTCTTTGGTGGGTCCAGGCTGGAGTCGAACCTGCCAGCTCAGGTGTATGTGGCTGGCATCTTAGCCACTTCAGCCGCAGGTGCCGAGCCGTTGCTCTCAGTCTTATGATGGCATGTCTAACTGGTATTCAGAATGACTGTGATCTTGAAAATGTGTTTTCTGCTGGAGAGAGAGACAGTACATGTATTAATAATGATACAAGCTAACATTTATTGAGCACATATTAAATACCAGTCTCTACTCAATGTGCTTTTTATGTACTTACTCATTTAATTTCTACAACATTCATACAAGACAAGCACTATTGCTATCTCTGCTTTAATAATGAGGGAAAAATAATATATGGAAGTTGAGTTTATTGTTCAATATCACAAAGCTAATAAAGATCAAAATTGGAATTTGAACAGGGTCTGACCCTAGAACTTGGACTTCCCACCATTTCCCACCACTAACATCTTGTCGTGGTGCCATAACAAGGTACCATGCTCACAAGTAGAAGGACGTGTGATGTTAACAAATAGATTGCTTTCCTTATCTAGGGAGTGGGGAAGAGAAATGAAGTTTAAGTTAACAATTCTAAGCTACTTTTAAATTTTAGGAATATTTCACTCTCAATTGACAATAGTAGCATTTCTGTTACTGGATAAATTTGTATTAACTTCATCATAGCCTTTAATTATCAATTAATCTAGGTTAAGAAATAGGATACAAAATGGTATAAACATGTGACTAGAATTTTCTACAAAAACATTTACGTGTGTAGGCATGTTTGTATATACTTATATATGTGCATCTACGTTTTCTCTCATAGATAATGTCTGTGGGCTGTGTGTGTGTTTGTGTGCATATAAATATCTAAAATACACAGAAATACCAAATATGATGTCATTCAGTATGAAATGTCTGATTTCCTTAAGTACTAAGTTGGTCGGTGGTATCTCTGACATTTCACTTGGACTTTTCTCATTTTATTTGCTGTGAAGGTACATCTTCATTACTTCAAATGCACGTTTTGGCTTGTTATGCTCTTTAAAAAGTTTTTTTAGAGCAATTTTTGTAAAAATGTGGGTGAGTCAAAAATGCATGTTATTTTGGAATGAGTTCCATCCTGGAACCAAAGCAGTGCAGACAGCTCCAAATACCAGCAGAGTGCTTGGGAAGGATGTGGCTAATGAACGCACAGTACACTGATGGTTTGAGAAGTTCCATCCTGGTGATTTTAATCTTGAAAAATGAGCCACGTGGGGAGATCTGAGACCAAGGTGGATGATGATGAGCTGAAGGCTGTAGTGGAAGTAAATCTATCTCAACCTATGTGTGAATTAGCACCTGGGTCTGATGTGACTGCTCCACAATATTGGACCATTTGAAACAAATCTGCAAGGTAAAGACACTGGATATAGATGGGTTCCACATGAATTAAAATGAGTCTCAGAAGAGAAATCACCTCGAAATGTACCTTTCTTTGCTGTCAGAACATAAGGGTGAACCATTTCAACACCAAATTGTTACATGCAATGAAAAATGAACTCTTTTTTGAGAATTGCCAGTGTTTGGCACAAGGGTTGGGTAAACATGAAGTGTCAACCCCAGTCCCAGACCAAGTCATATTTATCAAAAATAGCTAATGGTGTCTGTTGGGTGATCCAGCACTGGTATTATGCACTAGAGCTTCATGAAACCTGGTCAATCGGTTATAGCAGATGTCAACTGCAACCAACTAAATGACATGATGGGATGCATGTGTGTAAGCACTGAGGTTGGGTGATATAGACAGGCCAATTCTCTTGCAAGACAACGGTTGGCCACATGTCGCACAAACGCTGCTCAAACTATAGATCCTGGACTTGTAAACTCTCTGTTATTCACTATACTCACCAGCCCTTGCACCAACTGACTACCACTTCTTTCAAACTTTGGACCGCTTCTTTCAAGGAAAAGTATTCTATTCTCAACAAGTTGGGGAAAATGCCTTTTGTGATTTCATTGCCACTCACCCACCAGGCTTCTTCACTGCTGGCATACACGAGCTGCTGTTAAGATGGCAGAACTATGTCCATAGTTTAGGCACCACTTCTTGTTTGAGATTTAATAATAAACTTTTGATACAAAATCAGACATTTCAGATTTAATGACCCAATGTAAACATTGGTTACATCTGGAGGATGGGATTATGGTGTGACAATATTCCCTGTCTTTATAATTTTCTCTAATTTTCAAATTTCATAAAATACAATTGCCTTTTCAAATAAACTTCATCTCGAATCCTATAAAAACTACAGCCCCATTAAGGTTGAGTTTAGTTTTAGCAACTCACATATGGCAGGTTGTTGCTTTGGCTTCTGGAAAGTCATTTCTACCTCTTCCTGAGTTGAATGTGCTCAGCAGAGTAAAATTTCTCCCATGCCTAAATCACATCTCACCTCTCTTAGAATGGAGGTTGCAAGGGCTTTGATGAGGGAATTGTGAGGGAAGTTCAAACTTTCTGGGAGTTTGCAGAAGCAGAGAATACAGGAAGAGGGACAGTGGCCAGAATGGTATGCAAAATTAAGCAGGTACTTTAAAAGACAAGACATATCTTTCACCCAGGCTTTTCCAGCCCCTCCTCTGTGATAACGCCGCATAAGGGGATATTGAGAATTTAAGAGAAAAGTCAACGCCAGAGGAAGCCCAATTAGCAGCGTGGATCTCCACCCCAAGTTGTATTACATGAGGGTCCTTTCACTCAGTGATCTCATCTCCCCAGAAAGAGAACCCAAGATCACATCTTGAATTTAAGGCTCTCCTCTCAGCAAAGACGCTCTTTGTTAATAAGCTTGAAGGTCTGAACCCATAGCTTTCCAGTTAATAACGGTTATTTTAAAATGTCTGTCTCATTTTGTAAGGCTAACACAACTGAAAAAGGCATTCTTTATAATAAATACACTTTATAATAAATACACATTCTTTATAATAAATACACTTTATAATAAATACACTAAATAATCTATACACCTGCTATGGTTTTAAAGTCCCCTTCAAAATTCATGTTGAAATTTAATTGCCATTGTAATAGGATTAAGAGGTGAAACATTTAAGAGGTGATTAGGTCATGAGGGCTTCGCCCTCATGAGTGGATTGGTGCCCTTATGAAAGAGCAAGTTCTGCCCCTTTTTGATCTCCTGCCCTCTGCCTTTGACCATGATCTGACAAAGCAAGAAGGCCCCTGCCAGCGGCCCTCGCCAGCCCTTCAATCTTAGATTTCCCAGCCTCCAAATTGTGAGAAAATATATTTCTGTGTTTCATAAATTACCCAGTCTCAGCTATTGTGTTATAGCAGCACAAAACAGACACCAACTTACTCAAGTTTGTAATTAGGAGGTAGGTCACCAGATCTCAGTTCTGCTTCGTCCACTCTTTATTTCATTTACCTATAGAACAAATATTCAGTGATTGTCTGCTGTGTGTCCTACCCTGAGCTAGACATTGAGCACACAGGAAACAAAGCATTTAGTCTGGTTCATGAGCTGAGAGTCTAATGAGGGCTACAGTTAAGTACAATGGCAATTACAGAGCCACGGGTGATTCCATTGCTGCATTTGTGAACCAATTTCTCAGGTAGATACCAAAACATTTTATGATGTAGAAGACTTGGGAGGAAAGAACTTACATAGAAGCACAAATGAGTTTGCTTTAAATGAGTGCTGACAATTGTGGAGACCAATTTATTGATCTTCCAAAATGAAGTGCTTTCTATTTAAAAGAGGTCAAATGTGCTCCCTCTCTACACTGAGTCCAGACATCAGATACACTTTCTAAATAACAGCAACGTCACTTGCAAAACATCTTCTATCTTGTTAGTCCATAACTTGCTTTACAAATGCAATAAATGGCTATAATATATTTTTATAAACATTCGTTAAAACACTGACATTTTAATATATTTTATGTCATAAAGTATATTAGTTTTCTTTAAAAAAACCCTCCAACAATAATTTTGTTAGTACTTCCATTAAAAGATGTCACTTGCACTTCATAAAACATGCCAATCTACTGTAGACGTAGGATAGTGATTCTTTTTCTCTTGAAGGGGACACAGTTTCCTTAATAAACCACTTTTAGGTTTCTACCTTCATTTTCTGTGACCTAATTGTATAAAAAGAAAAACCCAAGGAGACGGTGAGAGCAGAAGATACAACCACAATCACCTTTCTGAGCGACAATCCTACTGTGATTGCAGTCTAATGTTAATGGACCCAAAATGTGTGTGTTGTTAATTTAGCGACTTGAGAGAAAGCATCTGGAGTTTAATGTGGCAATGTAGACTACGCAAAAAATGTAATTGTGATGCCAGCAAGGCTCAGTGCTCTGGATGGAGCCCAAGCTGTTAGTCAGCACCATGAGGGCATTCGAGCCCAAGCTGGAGAGAGGGGGATTCACAGGAAAGGCCACAACAATCTCCCCAACACCTCAGACTGTCCGCAATGTGGTTATAATAGGAAAAGAGTTTGAGGAAGAATTTTGCATAAACAGATGGAAAATGAGCACATTTTGGGAAAAGGGAAGGAAATGAAGAAGTGTTTGGCTCTTGCTTTTGCCTCATTTTGCTTTCTGTCATTTTACGCATGCCTCCTTTGATAGGTCCTAAAGATATATAAGTAAATGCCTTCTCAGGGCATGCCTACTCAGGTCACATGTGACATCAGTTTAGAGACATGCAGACATTTAATAATATGTAGAGCTAATATCTGATAATAACACATAAAACTCTATGTGGTAGGAACTATAGTTGGAACTTGAAATTCAAAATGGTGGAATGGGTCTCATTAATCATGTTGGTAAGGTATCTCTGAAAAGAGAAAATGTAGCAGAGGTGCTCTAGGCTCCTGGAACCATGACAAGGTTTGTGATAAAGCTGAGTTGGGCTTCACCAAATACTTGTTTCCTGGACAGTGAATTGGACATGGGAAGGACAGAAACACAGTGATTATTTGGAAGTACAGTTCCAAATTTTACTCTCTTCAGAAAACACAGGCAGTGATAACAAGCCTTTTGATCATTTGCTTGTTTAAGCTATGTCCATGATATTTTGACACCATCATTTTTTTTTTTTTGCAGTTTTTGGCCGGGCATGGGTTGGAACCTACCACCTCCAGTATATGGTGCCGGGGCCCTACTCCTTTGAGCCAAAGGAGGCACCCAACTGACATCATAATTTTTATTGAAGGTAAATAGTTTTGATGTCTAAAATGTGCATGTATTATGTTAGAATTCTCTGGAGCTCATGGCTGAGCATGCTGAGAATTTATATCATCAAAAGGATTTATTGGCCCAAGGTCTTATTACAGTTATATAAAAAATAACTTTACAAGCCTCTCTTGTGGGGTGGATTGCAGAAAGGAAGTGGAAAAGGTTCTCTTAACACTGGTGGGGGGAATATTCACATGTGCCTGGGCCCAACATTCCCTTTAGCACAGATGTGTTATTTTTCATCCTACCACCATCTCTAAGTTTATGGGATGACCTTCGGCAGGTCACACTGCCCCTTTGCATGTCACTTTTTCCATCTGTAAATTGGGAGCAATGCCCACCCTATATATTTTTTGCAAGATTATAAACAGCACCAATGGGGAAAAAATGGATGCAAAGTTACGGAAAATAGAAGGACTTATGCCCATTTAATAGTTTGTTGTATTCTAAAACAATTTTAGTACATCAGTTCCTTGTCCTAGGGATCTCTAAGGGATATAAAAGCTTTATAGAGGTGCTTCTTTCAATTACTTAGACTTTCTATGTAGAAAATAGTCACTCCTGGAAGGGACAGGGAGAAGTGTATAAATAAGTGTGTGGGCAGAGCCACTAACAGCCAGAAAGGAGTTCATGACAATTCATTCTCTCTCGGTAAACTCCAGGAGGGTGTGGGAAGGAAACTGATTTCAGTGTGAATGTTTCCCTTCTAACCTTACTCAACACACAATAACGTCATTTCAGCATCTGTAATAACATGTCTGTGTACAAGTGATGGTTTCTCGGCTATTTTAAGTATCTCTGCCTACATATTATAGTTATACATCATCATTAAATTTGTCAGAATCCTAATTGCAACAAAAATTGATCTTCAGTCATTCTCATATTCTCATACAGACTAGATGTAATTGAAATCAGAAGAAGAAGTTATGAAGAGGCTAAAAAAGGAGCATGAAAACTTTCATTCTTCCTATCCACCCCTTTTCTCCCACCATTATGCTTTTTATTATCTCAGAAGTTCTTATAGAAGAGAATCCCAGATTTCTGAAGAAGAATCAGCATCTCTTCCCACCTGGTGACGCTCTTCCTGAACCTCCTACGACACAGTGGGGAAGCACTTTCTCTCTAGGAAGAAGTGCTGGGTCATGGAAAGGTGACAAATAATTAGGGAAGGGACATAGGACACTGTTCCCAGTGTTTGACACAGTTGATGTAAAGTGGAAAATTGAGACTAGTAACAGAATAACTTTCACAAAACAAAATAGAATTCCCAAATACTCTCAAGGGGTGCAGCAAAGAGGGCTATAAATTAAGCAAAATCCCTTTCCATTTGCTCTTAGGCACCTGACAGACCGTGTTCTCCACCCTCCTCCCAGTGGCATGTGCCGTTCCTGCAACAACATGGGTAAGAAGTGGGGGTGTCTATCCTCTTACTCTGTTCTCCTCATCCTGAATGAGGCTGAATGGAAAAGACTTTCAAGGACATAGAGGAGGTCAGGGATTCATACAAGATAGGATACCAAAAAAGAACTGATAAAAAGAAAAACACATTATCTCCCTATACTGAATTTATAGGACAGTTCAACTGGCCAGCAAGAGTACTGACTTGAAGTTGTGACCTGAGGACCATCTCCATCTGCACCAGTGTTCCTCAGGTGAGGTCTCCAAGTGAGCAGCATGAGTAGTACTTGAGAACATGTTAGAAACAAAGATTCTTGGATCCCTTTCTAGACCCACTAAACCAGAAACTCTGTGGGTGGGGCCCAACAATTGTCATAAGCCTTCCTGGCGCTCTGATACATGTTAATGTTTGAGGACAACTATTCTAGGGATTTCTGCACCAGGACAGACCTTGAAACATGTTTACAGAGGCAAATGGCCCCAGGCTTCAAGTTCTGACTTTTGATATATTCTTCAGGCATATTTGCAAATATTTGAAGAACCAATTAGAACAAAAGCATTACTGACAATTTGCTTCAAGATAAAATCAATTTGGGAGCATGAGTTTTGCTTAGTGACGTGAATAACCCCAAGCCTGTACGCTGCCTGGTTTTGACCATTAAGTCAGGGCTAGCTAGAAGATTTGGGTGGGATTAGAAGAGATAGAATACATCTCAACATTTAACAGAAAGTAGCTTTTTCTAGGATATATTTAAAGGTGGTTAGACCCCTGGAATCCAGAAAGTTTGGCATAATTTCCCAGCAGTGTTCTAAATGCTCAGGGGAAATAGGGACAACACTGTCCCTATCAGCGAAAAACCCTAGAAGGCTAAATAGTTGGCCTTGCCTTTGACCCACACCTGAAATTTTATTCTTAAACCAAAAGAACTGTAAGGAACAAATACCGTCCAGCTCCTACTTATCATGGGGTACAGCAGAAGACCTCCATAAAAATGCTTGATCCCAAGGGAGGACTCTTACTCACTTGGATAGAAACGAGAAAGAAAAAGTTAAGCCATTTGTGTTCTTCTGAATGACCCTTCTATGGCACCATCTTATACCCAGAGAGTCAGTTTCATAAATAATCCACCTCCAGGCTGGCCCCTATTCACATCCTATCAAGGGAGGCAAGACGAGATTTCATGGATCAGCTGGGGGAGATTTGGAGGCCTAACCTCTAGGTCGTGGTGATCTCAACTGTGTTTCCTTGCCTGTTTTTTGTTTCATGTTCAATTCAAAGAGAGTTTCTCTTCTGCATAAAATTGACTCTTCCGGGTGGTGCCTGTGGCTCAAAGGAGTAGGGCTCTGGTCCCATATACCGGAGGTGGTGGGTTCAAACCTGGCCCTGGCCAAAAAAGAAAAAGAAAACTGCAAAAAAAAAAAAAAAATTGACTCTTCCTTCCTTACCCCTGCAATGACCAATACCAGGAGGGTGGCCCTTTATCAAGAAGGTATATGCTGTTACAAGTGTCCACACACAGCCTAAGAGGAAAAAGATGGGGGAACTAGAACTAAATCAATTTCCACTCCTGCCAAGGCTGGGGCTGAAGCAGTACAAAAGAGCCTGTGGGACACAGCGTGTTACCAGAAAGCTCGATGATCAACATAAATCATATTTTAATGAAATGTTTAAAAAATTATAGTTAAAGCAAAAAATACCCCATGATAAACAAAATGCCAAAATCTTAAATGAAAACAGATCAGTATTACTGAGTTTTCTTCTTGCTTCAGGCTCCAGAGGTTTTTTTACACAGTGCTGTCTGCGATTATCAGCTACCACAGTTGAAATATGCTCAGTTGTGTATAGAATAGACAGGTGGATGATGAGTAAAAGCTAAGTCTCTGAGGTCAGAATTCCCAGTGGCAATAAAGAAAGAGAAGAGCAAGAGGAAAGACACAGTCGAGGCAGAAAATAAAGAAGAAAAATATCTATCGAGAATTTATAGATATGAGAAGCATTGTATCAAGCACATTACACGTATTAAGTCATTCAGTCCTCAAAACATTATGGAAAAATGCTCTCATTATCAGCATTTTATAACCAAGGACACAGACAGAGAGGTTAAATTAGTTGTCCAAGTTCACATGGAAAGTGGCAGATCTGGGACGTAAAACGAGATTTGGGAGTCTTTGTTTTTAACCAATATGAAGACAAGAAAGAGGAAATAAACCAGGGAGACAATTGAGAGGGAGAGAAAGCAGCCGAGAGTTCTTTGTATTCACCAGCAGCAAAGGAAACACGAAGAAATAGTGGCAGCTTGATGAAGACCAGTTTAGCATCTTTGAACAGGAGACAAAAGCATATTTGAGACACTTGCTGTCGTGCTGGCACAAAATATCTACTTAATGTTGGTTGTTTTTACATCGTGACATCTCCCAATTGACAAGGAAATGCTTAGCATGCCATGAAATGAACAGGAGCCAGAGCTGAGCAGACGCAGCAGTGGAGCGGGTGGCAGTGACGCGGGTGGCGCTGGTGGCTGGGACTGCAGCTTGTCTGATTATTGAGTCCCCCTCCCTCCCAAAGAGCTCTCTCTCTGCCTTTCTGGCTCTAAGTTGCTTTCCTGTAGGACTCAAGAAATAAATACAGATCCGGTATATATTATCTATTTACTTATTTATAGGTTATCTCTCTGTGTATTGTGTAAGTATTTAAAACCGGACTCGACCCAGTGCATCAAAAATGATATCTCAATTGCAGGAGGGGACACGTTGTGCAGGTTTAAGGATGATAGATGGGCCGACCTCCCTTGCTTAGTAAACTGCAGTGAGTGAAACTGAATAACCCTGAAATTAGAAGAGGGGAGGGAGGGGGAGGGTCATGCTGGTGTAATATTACTGGAACAAGATGCAGAGAAAAGTAATTTACTCTGAAGTGACAGTCTGACGGCGAAAAATAAACTAACAGGAGGGAGTTTAGGCTCATTAGCAGCCTGGTCTCAATATTTCATTATTAATGATAATAAAAGGAAGAAAAGAGGGAGAAAAGGCATATGAGAGCGTGTGCTTCCTCCTACACACACACACACAGAGCCAGGCAGCTCTGAGGCTCACAATAGCTGCAGGCTCCAGGACTCCTGTTTGGTCATGACATAACAAAAGGCACCTCCAGGAGAAAGGAAACACCAGGCAGGATGAAGAATGCTCTGGTTCTGGTCTTCTCTCTCTAAATGCCTGAACTGGTGGGGTCCCTCTGTGGGATTCTGGCTGATTTATTAGAACCTCTGCTTCAGGCGCTGAAGCCCCCAACTGATGCTCTGAAGTCTGGCCTGGGTGAAGCAGTGAAAGGAGACCCCACACCGAGCTACCCCGGGGAATTCTCTGGTAACATCCCTCTGGGAGGGAGGCAATCTCGCTCCCTGAGATTGCATCTTGTCTGCACCTAGACAGGGAAGGAACAAAGATACCAGGGATCGATAGCTTTGGTCTGGCTATAAAGGAAACAGGATACATCCCAGAGATGACAGCTGAAGCCTAAAAACAAAATTCTACACTCAGCAAGCAAGTTGGATTCAATTTAATTTAAAATGGCAAAGGAACTATCAAGTTCTATCTATTGCCCTAATAAAGGATATAAAAATCTCCCTTCATGCCACCAGCCTGCCTCTCCTGATGAGTATTTTGCTGTGAAAAATTAACGTGCTTTCTTCGTGACATTGACCCTCATGTATCAGCCAGTCTGGCCTGGTTCATTTTCCTGTTTCCCTGGACCATTTCTGTACATGTTGATATGGTTACATTACTGTTTTAATACTTTTGGGCAAAACAGTAGCTCCCTTCTGCTGCTACCATCTGATGGCCTTGAGCAACTAAAACATATTCAAGATCATCTTTCCTATTGTTTGTGTCCTCATGATTTATCCATGTGACAAAATTATCCAGTTGACCAACAGATACAGGAAGGTCTGTCGCAGAGCTGGGCCCTGTGCAGAGTGAGGGTGAGCACAAAACTGAACTGAGTATGTGGTTCCACTTGTTACTTATAAACATATTCAGACCAGTATGAAGCAGGGCACACAGAAATGACCGTAACAAAACAGCATACCAGACTGGGGTAAGCGTAAGGAAGACTGATTCAGAAGAAGAGGAAGACCAGGAGGGATGAATGACTTTCCCCAGGGTGGTCCAACGAGCCTTCTTGGAGGAAGTGGCATTTAAACTGAGACCTGAAAGAAGAAACAGCCAGCCTGACAGATCGGGAGAGGAAGAGAGTTCTGAGCAGAGAGAAGACTGGTGTGAAGGTCTGCAGTCAGAGAAAAATCTTATCTATTTCATGTCCAAAAGAGAAAAAGAGGCCCAAGTCTCTGGAACATACTGCTGAGGGGGCAACAGTCCCATGTGAGGCAGGAGAATGATCAGGGAGTGTCACGAAGTGGCCCTGAAATAGGCTGGATTTTATTTCCAAGTTAAGGCAAAGCTTTTGGAACATTTAAACCAGAGGAGAGACCTGAAAGGATTTACCTTTTTAAAGGAGACTTTCTGGCTGTGATGTGCCGAGTGAATTGGGGGTGGGATGAACCTAAAAGGGAAGCCTACTAAGGAGGTCCTCAGAGGCACAGCAGGGAGATGAAACGGGCCTGGGAAGGCACAGAGGGTTTCAGGATAGTTTTCACGGAGGAAGACGCAGGAAGAGGTAACAGACTGCAAAGGAAGTACCCTTGGTGTTTGGCATCACCATCTGACAGTAACCTTCAGTGTCACAATGTCATTGCGGTTATCAGTGAGTCTAGACGTGCATGCGTTCTTTACAAATAATGTAAACATGTGGTCAGATCTGCTTACTGATTTATCTTACTGTGGACAACTGTGTCTATCCCCAGCGAACCGTCTACCTCACTCCATTTGGCAGCTCAAGAAGCCTCTGTTCTTTCTTCTCATTGTCATTAGGGTTGTATTTTTCTCCTATGGGCCTGAGTTCTCTTCATTCCCAGCAACTTCCATCTTCTCAGATGGGGCAGAGGAGCCTCTGGAGCAATGGTTCTCAAAGTATTGGCGAGGTAAGACCAGCTGCATCGGCCTCACCTGGGAACTTGTTAGAAATGTAAACACCTGAGGCCCAACTCAGATTTACTGAATCAGTAACCGTGGAGGTAGACACTCAGCTATCTGTGTTTGAACCAGCTCTCTAAATGATTCCAGTGTGCTCTAAAGTTTGCAAACCACTGCTCTAGTGCTGTACTGTCCAGAAGGGTCGTCACTCACCCCCATGTTGTTACCCCATGTGGTTCAAGGTTATTATCTTTGAAATATGCCCAGTCTGAAGTGACATGTGCAAATGTAAAACACACACCGGATTTCAAAGACTTGTATATAAAATGTAAGATTTCTCATTAATCATTTTTCATATTGACATCTGTTGAAATGATATTGCCTTTGATGTTAGGGGTTAAAAGGTACCGTTAAAGTTAATCTCACTTGTTTCTTTTTACTTTTTTAATGCAACTACAAGAAAACTTGAAGTTGCCTGTATAGTATGTATCATATTTTTAAGGAATGGCCCTGTTCTGAAGCATGACTTCTGCAACTTCATTGTGAACAGGGATTACCTAGAATCTTACTGAAATGCAGATTCTGATGCAGTAGGTCTGAATTCGTTGTTTCTAGCAAGTTCCCAGGCCATCCCATGTTGCTAGTCTGTGAACCACTCCCTAAGTAACATGGGACCAATGTGTGTTAGAAGATTTCCTGGAAGTAGGTATGATGTCACCAGAGAACTACTGAATACGAAACCAATGCACCTGGTTTTAAGTCTCAAGTCTGCTTCTCATTAGCTCTATACTTTGGACAAGTCATTTTTTTTTTTTTTTTACAATAAGTGGAGATAATACAAATAGCCTCAGAGAGTTGTTGGGAGGTTTAAATAACATGTGGTTGATGGAATTGTTTTTGTATTCTCAAAGCCAAATAAATCTAAATTATCATTCTACCCACACTCACATACACGAACATACTTAGTGAGTGGTGAATAGCGGAAATTTCCCCCCTTCCTAAGATCATTCAGGGCTACAGAGAGATAGCACAATTACTTGTCTATTCCAAATCACCTCGAAATTATGTCTTCAAGGATTGTGTGAATCACTGTGACCATAAGTCATCTGAGAGAGAGACTAGTGTTTGCTAAGCATTTCTCTCAGAAGTAGTTAGTGCTTGGGGTCCAAGGGTGACAGTACCCTAAATAGCCAGCTTCAGGTCTCAGAGAATCACAGCATCCTAAATGCTAAGGGGCTCTGTCAGATCAGATTTTGCCAGTAATTAACAAATAACCAGACTCCTAGAAAGAGTCACTTTGTGACTCGAGGGAAAAGAGAACAGAACTGGCCATGTGACTCTGTCATCATTAGGAAGATGGGAGAGGCGGAGAAAGATGCATGAAACAATTGTCCCTTAAAGCATAATTATCACGCTGTATTGGCAGCACCCATATGGTCGAGAAGAGCCCAGCTCTCCCTCTCGGGCTGTAGTGCTGGGAATACAAGATGGCAGGAGAGAACCAGGAGATGCTCAAAAACAGCATGTGTTGCGCCAAGCACTCTGCTAGCTCCCTGAAATGGGAAAGGTTACAATTTATTGTAACAGGAAGAGAAAGTGTTTCATTACCTGCTGGCACCAAATTGCCCCTGATTTATACACACACACACACACACACACCCCCAGCAAGAAGGAAAGTCGAATACAGAAAGTGCCTTCTTTCATAAGGGTTACCGATATATTAATTTGGAATTCCTAGATGGGAAGGGTAGGTAATCCCCCAGCATTCTTCAAGCAGCTTTTATGAAAAAGAAAGGGGGATATTGTTCAGCACATTCCTGATATGCTGCAGTCTTTTCTAGCTTCATTGGTCGCACACGTCATACATGGTGTGGAAAGAGACATAAAACAAGAACCACAGCACCGAGTAGCAAAAACTTCAGAAGACCCAGCTCTATTTGCAAGCTGTCCTGACCCATAAACAGCTGATCAGTCATTCCTCTTCCCTGGGCCTCAGGGACAAAATCTTTGTAATGAAAGGATTTGACAAAATGGCTGACAAGGTTCCCTCCAGTCATAATATCTTTCTACTCTAAAGGAAAATCTTGCTTACACAAAATAGCCTTCCTGGTAGGGGACCTCTTTGCTCCTGGGGTACATGTGGATGTCCCCTGAAGGGCAGGTTACTGCAGAAGGGTAGAGAGAATACAGACACCACCAGATGCCCCAGAGAATCAGCGTCCAAGAGGCCCAGAAAATATGAGCCTCTCTGGCAGAGCAGATGCATCTGTGCTCTACTCCTTTGAAGCAAGACTTTCACCATAATTGGAGGAAACTATAGGTTCCCAGACTGGGCTAAGAGGTGAAGTGAGTGTAGCCAAACAGGCTGTAAGCAAATGGTAAGGTTTGTCATCAGGGCCCTCCCAGTCCCCTTCCTTCTCCCTGATACTCCGATCCAAACAGTGGGCTGTTGTGATCCCTCTGTTCCTTTGCAATAAACTATGCTCTCCAGGAAGGATCTGATATCATTAGACTCAAGAAAAAGAAGGGAATTAGCCTTTAGAAATCTACTATATGCCAAGCACTTACATGAAAGATCTCATTTAGCTTTTGTTAGTAGAGTCAAGCATAGGATGAGACTAGGGCAGTCCCTACCTTCTTGGGGTGCAAAAAAAGAAAAGGCACTTGCTCCCAGGGTTGAGCATGGGGCTTATACTGGCTAGCTCTAAGGGTAGGTGCCACCTTAAGGTTTGCACCTACACACCTCCCTTGCCTCATCCTACTTTGCCCTCTTGGCCTTATTTGTACTCGTATTTCTATGTCATACACATAGAATCTGCCATAGAAAGGTCCAAAGCCATATAGCCCCAAGGCTAAAATTAAGACTCATCTGTTTGGTCAACTCTAGCAACACTGTAGTTAAGATACAGACCCCAGAGAGATTAGAATAGTTTAGACTTCTAGCACTTATACTTGCTAGCTGGTAGCCTCAATCTACTTATTTACATACCCAGCTCCAGTTTTCTTTTTTTCAAAAATCATAACAGGACTTATTTCATCGCACTGTAATGAGGGTTAAATGAGGAATACATATAAAGTGCTTTAAACAGCATCAGGAACAAATGTTACAATACATATTATTAATACTTGGTGATGATGATCGTGGTGGTGGTGGCAGTGATGATGGTGATGATGACAATGATATGGTAAATGCTGGGTTTTGTTGTTACTATTGTTCTGATCATATTAATTTATAATGCATAGTGTGCTGTCCTTCCCATGAGGTCTTTGTAATTTAGCAGGAATTAATATCTTAAATACTAGGTCTCCAACAATAAATTACTAGATATTATCACTGGGTCCAGACAAATTATCCTTTGGATAAATTAATAGGAGTGGCCCCGAATTACACAATGAATGTCATTTCCAGCTCTAATGGCTGGCTCATGCACCTGTAGCTTTGCATATTAAGGAAATGACTCTGCCCTCAGAATCATGAACTAAATCCAACAGGGAGAATTTGCCAGGCATTACAATTTGGGGTCCCAAGCACTCCCACACCAGGCAAGCATTTCCTAAACTTTTGCCTCAAGGAACCCAAGATGTGTCTCCTTCTCAGCTCTCTGATTGTTTGTGGATGTAATCTACTCCCTTGGGAAGCCCTGGCCCCAGGAATGTAAGCTGGGCTTTTCCCTGCCACCTCAACTGGCCTCCTTTCACAGTTGATTACTCGCCCACTAATTGTTGTTAATAATCTGGAAAGCACCTTTCTCTGGCAGTGTCAGGACTGTGGGGAAGGAAAGCATTATTTAATTGACCTCCCTATTAGCAGCGCTTGCGAGTGTGCTCATGGGGCCAGATCACACATGGACGAAATGCCGGTCCCCCGAGCACAGCTTGTGTCAATCAGAATCCGCTCTCTGAAGGGTGTTCTGCAGAGGTGCACAGGGTGTGAGAAAGCTGGCTAAGCCATAAATGGGTCCTGATGGTGATGTGTGAACTTGGCATCCAGCCCGCAGGGGGTGGCCAGCTCACTTGTCCCTCTGTCACTAGACCACCTTTAAGGAGGACAAAAATGAAGCAGGGATGACAAATGTAAAGTGAAGGCTGGATCCCTGGCCTTAGGGCACTGAGCCGGGCATCTAGGCTGCCCACCCAGAAGACACCATGAGCTGTGGCTTTACTGTCAAGAGCTGGCCTCCCTGGTCACTCCCACTGTGGAGCCGCATGTCTCCAAACTGACAACTCTAATTTCATCACCCCCAAGAGAAGCCAAAGGGGCCCACGATGGATGTCACTCTGGATGTCACACTAGACAATGCCCAAACACCCACAGAACTCCTGAGCTGAAAGGGGCCTTGAAAGGATCTGACATTAACTGCACTGACCTAAGGGTAGGACATTGAATTCCTGGGGCCACTGGTACCAATACTGATGGGACTCCCTGGCTCTGGCTCTTATTCTCTTTTGCTCCTGTTCTTTCTCTTTTTCTGCTTCTTCTCCCTTTGTTTTTGTCTCCTTTTTCTCCTATGATGAACTACACCATGTCCCCACCCCCCTACACACACATATTCATACTATCCTAAGCCCATGAATACATGATGCCTTATATGCAGTTGTGTTTGTGTTGCATACCTGAAAGAAGATAGTTGAACAAATAATGCATCTGATTGTGACTTAGAAAATCAAGAGTCTTCTTTCTGACTTCCTGAAAAGAGCTTTCAATTCTGACAACTCCCTTTGTGAGAAGAACAAAGACAGCCCAAGTGGTGGGCTTGTGGGGAGCAAAGAGAACAGTTACAGAAAGTAGTTGAGGAGGACAGTAATGAAAGCAGACTTCCCTGTAGCCAGAGGAGGGGGACCTGAAGACTAACATGGAGAAGGAGTGCATGCAGTACGTGTTGGAGTCAGACTGAGCAGGGACCCACACAGATGGCTTTGGACTGAGAAACACCTCTGAGACCATTTCTGAGTTTGCCTGGTTCCTAGTAGGCACTTCCTGACCTCAAGGGACACCTTCTTCCCTAGATAGAATCTTCAGTGTGGTTGAAGCCAGATGATTGGCTGGTAGTTTATGAGGGGTCTGATACCCTACAATAAAGATGAAAACATTATTTAAAGAAATAGTGGCTGGATTTGCAGCTCAAAGCACAAAGGAAAGTTCCTTGCATAGCTAGAAATCCAGAGAGCCTGCAGTCCACTGACAGCGAGCCATCTTGCTACATGTGAACTTTGTCTACTATAACAGTCCTTCCCTGATGCTCACTACTTCTCTCCCCATCCACACTCACAGCTCTGCTGCCTTGGGTATCTTTCAGCCCTGGTGTGATGACTGCCACTTGTATGTGCTGCATGACCAGGAGTTGAGCTGAACAGAAGAGGATATTGCTGGGGAAACCCAAAGCATTAGGGGCCTGCCGTTCCCATAACGCTCCTGAGGAAAACCAGCCTGGCAAATGGGCCGTTGGTGTTTTATCTGCATAGCAGCTGTCAGGTGACCTGGTGAAGTCCTTTCCTTCCCAGGAGTGATAAGGCCACTTGAACAGTGAGCTTTTCTCACAGGGACTTTGTGTGTGAGCCATACGGAGACAAAGAAGGGGATGAGGAAGGAGAAAAGCACAAGGCCTCTGAGTGACCCTCATGGGGAAGCTGTCATGGAAGATGCACTTCTCCATTGAAGCAGTGGGTTTCTGTTGGACTAGTAGAGTGGCTTTCGGCTTTTGCTCATGCCCATTCCTCGTCCTGGAATATCTCTTCCCCATTGAAAGCCTAGCCACTTTCAATCATTTACAAAGCATACACAACCTGAGAAATTCTCAGGGCTGCAGGAGGAAACATCTAGAGAACATTCATGGAATATCATCTGGGAAACAGCTGAACATGACTCTGGAAAAGTTTGGACAGATAAAGAGGAGGCAATGCTTCACAGGAAGACACCCGTCCCGAAGAAACCGTCTCAGCCGCCTTCTATGCCAGAGGAGGCTTTGCCTTGATGTACCTTCTCCCAAGGTCATGGCGCAGCTGCTTTTTGGCAGCCTTAGCTGCAGAAACAGCTGAGCTTCAATCTAAACAAGCTTTAGTTTTGTGCTTAATCTCATAATGAACTGAAGAAATCAGTTTTCAGCAAGAAAGAGAGAACAATAAAGTAGGCAGAAAACTAGCTTAAATGAAACAGTGGGCAACTTTTGCTGGCCTCTACCTTGAGAAACACGGAGCTGAGATCAAAACGTTGTGGGTTGTAGAGTCACACAGACCCCAGCAATTTATTGATGTGAAACGCTGGATAAGTATTTTAACCTACCTGAGCCTGATTTCTGCAAGTAAGATGTATATATTAATATATGCCTCATAGATGGTAAAGGATAAATGTGATTGCCTGTAGAAAATCTCAAGTACATTTGGCTGTAAATAAATGTTAGTTTTATGTGCTAATATATCGAGGTGTTAAAATATATCCCTGCCACCCTGTATTTCCCTGTTCTCATTCTTTATTCCTGCAGGTAATTGTCCTTGGGTTTCTTGATTAAATAAATATTTATTGAGGGTCTACTATATGATGGGTGCCATTCTAGGTGTTGGAAATATTGTAGTATATAAAATATACAAATTACTATTGCTTCAGAGGAGAGATGCTATAAAGAATGGAAAATATAATCATCAGCCTTTAAAAGAAAAACAAACAAAAGCTTTCAAAAGTCTATGCCAGGTTTAAGATAAAGGATATGGGTCTAGATATAATGCCCAGTAGAAGCAGTAGGGTAAGTGTGGCTTCCAGGCTCAAAGAGACTGGGTGGGGAAGAAATTGAGGAGACAGAGAGAGGCGGGGGAGAGACAGACCATGCCTGTCTGGAGTTCCTGGGAGGCAGCAGAACTCCAGATAGTCATGGTTATATGGTCCATCCAGAACAGTTGGCCAACTGGCCACCTGCATATGAGTTTTATTTGGCCTGCAGTGTTGTCCCATGCTTCCACAAAGAATCATGGTCTGCAACATTTAAGAAGTAATTAAGTCTGCCTCTTATATAGATACAGAACCAGAGGCTGACAATGGTGAAGTGACTTACCTAATTTACATAGGAGGATAATAGTCATTGTGTTTATATAAACTAGGTAATGATGGCACTGACCATGGGAGGCCAGACTCAGAAAGATGACCCAACTCAGTGTTCATAAATTCAAGCAGAGAAAAAAGTCAGGAAAAAAATATTTTATTAAAATGCAGATTCTCAGGCCCCATTCCAAGAGTTTCTGATTCAATGGGTCTGTGATAGAGTCCTTGGAAATTGCGTTTAATAGACATCCTGTGGTGATTCTGATCCAGGTATTCTGGAGACTAATTGCCACCCTACATCTCTCTAGTGCTGATTTGTATGGAAACCCACAGACTCTGAGATGTAATGAGGTGGTGTCAGTTCCATAAAATCCTGGGCTAGTGCAAATTCCGACTATAGGTATGAGCTGAACCTCTTCAGCTGAGTTATGGCGTGTATTTGCATAAATTACCATGCAAAACTTGTTAATATTTCCAAGATATCCTTTTTCATTGCTCCATTAGACAAGGCTTTGTGCTTTTGTTTGGGGCTGAATGTCAGCCAATCCGCATCCATGACTGTGATGGCACAGAACTCGAGGTGGTAATTTATTCCTCTTGTGGAGCCCCGTGTCACCTATCTGTCCTGAGAAATGCTATCTGAAATCAGCTGAATTTTATCATGCAAATTATAGGAAGTGTTATCATTATAAGCAGCAGGAGGTTCCTGATTTGCTATCATTTACACGTTAAATGAGTTTAACCTGCTACTACAGGAGGTGAGTTTGGGAAGAAGAAAGGAAGGGGCCATGCGGGGAAGAATTCCATCAAGGGTTGAGACCCCAGGGCTTTGTGCCTCCAGTAAAATGAGGCTTCAAAAGGATGCTTGGGGTTGCTTGATATAAAAGACTGAAAAGGGATTTGCTTTTTGGATGGGGAGACATGAAAGAAGAGAAAGGACGCGACTTGGCTTTGTTATGACGATACCAAGAGAAAGGTCCACCTGGATGAATTGTTCAAAGTGGAACTGCAATGTCAGAGAATTTTGGCTTTAGTCATAGAGTTAGAAGAAATCAAGACCTTGAGATAGACAATCAGGTGTAACCACCTCATTTTACAGTTAGGAAGACTGAGGCTCAGTAAGGAGAAATCACATGTTTAAATTCAATAAGTAATTTGAAAATAAAAACTAGCCCTTCTGAGCCTGACCCTGCCCTGCCCTATGTTCTTTTGCTTTTGGTCCCTCTCTGACTCTAGAAACTACTAGAGCACTTGGAGCTCTTGTGTTTGCCCTGAATCATGGGGCACTGCCATGGTTTGGGCATGGTTTGCTTGGCCTGTTATGCATCATGTTGAAATTTGGTCCCCATGTTAGAGGTAGGGACTGATGGGAGGTGTTTGGGTTGTAAGGGTGTATCCATCATGAGTAGATTAGTGCCCTCCCTGGAGGGGTGGGGTGAGTGAGTTCTCACTCTGAGTTCCTGCAAGAATTGGTGGTTAGAAAGAGTCTGGCACCCCCTCCTCTCTCTCCTGTTTCTCTCTATCACCATGTGATCTCTACCTATACTAGCTCCCTTTCTGCCATAAGCAGAAGCTTCCAGAAGCCCTCACCAACAAATGCCAATGCTGCGCTTCTGGTACAGCTTGAACAGCTGTGAGCCAAATAAACTTCTTTTCTTTATAAACTATCCAGCCTCAGCTATTCCTTTAGTGCCACAAATGGACTATGGTGACTATTCTCTACCACATATCTCTAGACCATTTCTGTTCCCTTTCTTGAATCTAGACTTCCTTATTTGCATTTTTTTCTATCTGTACCAGAAAACTGAATCAAAGCTGTAAAGTTCTTCCCTCCAATAGGTATTGCCATCCATCCCATCCACAGATCATTTAGCCCTCCCAGTTGTTCCTCCTCTAAGCTCTTCTCTGAGCCCCTTTCTATCTGCTTATTTCCAGTTTGGGGGGCCTCTTGGAGTCCAAGATAGTACATTGAGGTAGTTCACTGCTCTGCAGTGTGATCTGGGTTAGGAAATACTGCATCAACCAGTCCTACTTGTTCTCTTCCCAAGGGTAATTGCAAATAAAAGAAAGTGTAAAGAAAAGTGTGACACTTTAACCTTCGGTGTTGAAATTTCAGCCACAATTATAATGAGCATATTAGAAATATCTCTAGGAAGAGCTGCTTCTTAATGACTTCCCTCAGGGCGCTCTGGCAAAGAACACAGAATTTATTTTTCATTCCTCCAATTTTTTTGTGTCTTCTTGAAGAAGATTGAACAACACAGAGTGATGTAGAGAGGGTGGAGGAAAGAGAGAAGGAAACGTAGCTGAAGGCAGCACAGAGGTTGTAAAAAACAAGATGGATTTAAACATGAGTTGCAAAATACTCAAGTGATGAACATAGGAAAGCAGGAGAAGTTGCATCATGGAGTTTGGAGAAGCACTGAAAGGAGCTGGTAGGGAAAAAACTAGAATGATCTGTAATCCAGGAGTTAGAAGAGCTAGATTTTTATCCTGTTTGGCCATAGTCATCCCTTTGAACTTAGGAGCCCATTATAGCTCTGTAGCCTCTGTGGCCCAGTCTATAAACTCAAGTGTCGAAGTGAGTCATCTCTGTCACTGTATGATTCTTGATGATCTTAGGCTCCAGGAGTTATTGGCAAAAGGAGTAAACTAACACTAGGATTCCTGGAATAGACACAGCCCCTGTGGTGGCTAAAGATTTTAGGAAACTGGCCAAACTGAGGAGAGGATCATTAATAACCAACCACAGGTGGGGCACTGCTGGGAGTCAGACGGAAGAAGCAGGAAAGGATCAGGGAGGAAAGGGTGTGCTGGTTGCAAAGCTCAATCTCTCTCAGAAGTGATCCATAGCTTTGCTCAAGAAAGGTGAGGATGTTACCTTCTGCCTGCCCAGCAAGGTGATAGAGCATGTGGGGCCAGGATTCGCCAAAGGCCTAAATTACAGTGATTAGGGTCCATCTGAACCAGACCAATTACCTCTGTCCCCCACGTCTAACATTTCCTATTATTAGCTCTAATAATAGTGATCAGAATTTTCCTTAGGATGGAACCACTGCTTGTCCTCTTGAGGAACTGTGAGCCTAGTTGACATATGTAAAAAGAATCCTTATTTGGGGAGTGCTTGAGGACTCCAAGGCCACAGGCAGCAATGGTGTCAGGAGTGGGATTGGAGAGAAGGGATGTGATAACAGAAGTAAGACTTCTTCTCATCCCTAGACCTAGAGGCCACTTCTGATTCCAGCTTATTGAGTTGGTGAAAAATTAATGAGATGCACAAAGGATCTGGAAAGTCTTCCTCCAAGCTAGCTCTACAGCAGAAAAGTAGGAGACCCTCTTCTTTTGGTTATAAGCAGAGAATCAAATTGAGACTTATATTTTCCTTTGAAGCCCTAATGTACATCATGCAAGCTTTACAAATGGGAGTTGAAAGTTCCTGAGAATGAAACATTCATCTGAGTCTTACTACTGCGTGGTAAGAAACTATGTACTAATCCCACTTCTGCACTGAGTAGGCTGATTCTTCCCTGTCAGGGGCTGAAAGCCAGTATGTTTTGATGTTCCAAAAGCTGCAAGCATTCAGGTACCTGCCTGCCTCCTGGTTCCTCATATTTCCTGTCAAACATCCAGTTCAGGAAGTTTAATCCCTGGCCCTGGATGAGAGGGTATTGCGTGACTACAAGGCATCCAGCTGGGGCTTGGGGGGTAGAACACATTTAATTACTGGGTAAACACCACTCAGAATAAAGGAGGTGAGACAGATGGAGTCCTCCACCTCCCACCAGCATCTTCTTGGCCAGACGGACTGGGGAGGAGCCACTCTGCCTCAGCCGGGAGCCCATGGAAGCTGGCCTGAGAATAGACCCTGGTGCTTTGTTTCTGTGATTCTCTTCTTGCACAGTAGGCATCAGAGCCTGGTAGCCAGTCCCCTGGCTGCCATGTCTGACAGTATCTCAGACACACATCCTGAACATGGGCTGTCCCTGGAGAAACTTCAGTGCCTAATCCTGTCACTATGAAGCATCCATGCACAGCCAGGCTACAGGCAGACCCGGTGTTCTCAGGGAAAGGCTGTCAGTCATCAGTAATCCCAGAGCCAGCAAGATTACACACTGAAGCATCATGCAGATGGACTTGAGCGTGCACGGTAGAGGACACAGGCCATGGAGGGGGCACCCAACAAAGCCAGTGTGAGATTCTGATGTGCATTGAGGAGTTTCAGATAGAAATGATTTCCAGAATGATGTCCTTCCAGGTGGTTTGTGACTGTCATGCTTGGAAGGGGTCACCTCCATTGTCTCAGAGATATAACCTGTTATGGTTGATCAGGCCATTACCTTGGCAAAAATACCTAGTGGCTTCTTAAGCTAGTCAGTTATTCATCCATCCATTTATCTC
Organism: Otolemur garnettii; assembly: GCF_000181295.1. Classification (NCBI taxonomy): domain Eukaryota; kingdom Metazoa; phylum Chordata; class Mammalia; order Primates; family Galagidae; genus Otolemur; species Otolemur garnettii. The sequence continues at coordinate 565,026 of NW_003852450.1, read as the reverse complement.
TCACGTAACCTTTAGTAAGCAACTGTTACATGCATAGCACAGACTATTTAAGGTTGAGCTTGGAACGATGCATCTCATGAAAGATCAGATATAATATCTTAGACTGCCAAAATAAAGGGACGATTGTCCGGAATCTGGATAACTGCTCTAAAGCCAACACATGCTTCTCTCCTATTTTTCCTGGCCCATCCTCTCCTTATAAAGCCCCTTCCTTCTTGAGCCATGGTAGATGCAGATTCAACCACTATTTTTTTAAATATGCTGCTTTCCTAAAATACCCTAACAAAAAATACCTCAAATACCCAACGTGTCTGCAGGTATACGCCATATTATTCCTAACACCATTTGAATGTAATGTGTCTGAAAGTGAGTGAACTTAAACGGTAATAGCAAAGCCCCATCTAAAGCTCGGAGTCTCATCGCCCAGAATCCAGCACTGAAGTCCTCTTCCCCCACCTTGGTGTGACTGTAGGTCTTGCCTGCTCCCTGTTTGTCCTTTGCAACATGCTCGTAGTCTCTCCAACTGAACTAGTGAGTCACATGCCTGGCTGGCCAAGGGTCCCCAGGGAGCAGCCTGGACTGGGTATGGTGCTCCCTTTCACAGAACAGCCTGCACCCAGACAGGGGAAGTGAGGGCTTTGAAAAAGTTTCTAAGATCCTCTGACAGAGAACATGAATCAAAGGTTGTTGGACAGATTCTTCACTGGAAATTGTCTTCTGGCAACTAGATGTCTTTGAACTTATCAAGTGACAATGGGAAGCAACCCCTGATAGCTCCCCATAAAACAGTAAAGCATTTATTCCGAAAGCTGTTCAGGAGATACAGTCTCTCCAGGTTATCCTGTCTGTTTTTCTTCTCTTTGTCACCTTTGATTCCAGACAGAGGGCATTTATGACATACTAACCTTTTGGTCTCCTAGGATTTGTGTCTGACATTTGACTGAAGGGCAAAAGAAAAAAAAAAAAAAAGGTGCATATCTTCAGCTGTAAACTTTTCACCAGGTTTGGTCTCTGGCGGGATGGTGACATAAGGTAAGATTTACTCCAGGTCTCTCCATCTGCACTTTGCTGATTTAACTCTTCAGGTCTTTCACTTTTCTTTTCCAGTTCCTCTTCTCAGCCCACCAGCTGTAATTTCAAATTCTACCACACTTCCTCCCTCATCTTGTCTCAGAAACACAGTCCTAAGTCTTTATTCGGAGGTTAGGAGATTGTGTAACACAGGACCCAGGAGCTTCCTAAGAAGGTATTTGTAAAGGTGAACACCTCCTGGGTAGGAAGGATAAATCTGCTTATTAGGAAGGGGCTGTGGGAAATTTCTCCATGACTCCTCTCCACCTCCAACCACATTCTCCAGTCTAACACAGGTTTAGGTATATGGCTGAGCCCATCCACCAATTCTAGGAGCTAAATAAAAATGCCTGTGGGTACATCCCCCCCACTCCAAGATAACAGACCAAGAGTACAGTGTGACAACATAGTAGCTTTTCATTATAGCCAGTGAGCGATACCCTGGTCAAAGGAAAGTCTCAATCACAAAGGAAAGACTTATTTATTTATTTAATTTTTTTTTTGCAGTTTTTGGCTGGGGCCAGGTTTGAACCCAGCACCTCCCGTATATGGGGCCAGTATCCTACTCCCCTGAGCCACAGGCGCCGCCTTCTTTTTCTTTTCTTTTTCTTTTTTTTTTTTTTTTTTTTTTTTTTTTTT
>NW_003852450.1:489515-563296 GCF_000181295.1 Otolemur garnettii | reverse complement strand
TTTTTTTTTTTTGAGACAGAGTCTCACTTTGTCACCCTTGGTAGAGTGCCATGGCCTCACAGCTCACAGCAACCTCAAACTCTTGGGCTTAAGTGATTCTCCTCCCTCAGCCTCCCAAGTAGCTATTTTTTTTCTTTAATTATAGTTGTCATTGTTGTTTAGCAGGCATGGGCCAGGCTCGAACTCTCCAGCCCCAGTGGATTGGCCAGCACCCTATCCACTTAGTTATGGACGCCGCCCAGGAAAGACTTTCTTAAATAATTTTATTAAATTGTTTTTTTAGATACCAACATTTCTAAGAAACATGGGAAAGGTGGAGGAGATGCGAAGAAATGTCCAAAGGAGTGGGGAGTAATATGCCCAAGGAAAGATCAAAAGGTTTCTCCTATGGAAGGAATTTTGGAAGGGCTTAATGATGGGCTTTAGCTATATGAAGGTAAATTACAGACAAAACCACCCTCTGCGGCCCCTTTCTCCCTCATCTGAAATCCTATCGTGCACACTGTCTGGGACATTCTTTCAGCCATTCATCACATCTTGCTTCGTAATGTGTCTTCTACTGAAAAGCCATTTGACTTTGGCATGAAGCTTCTCTCTTCTTCCCAGCTGGGAACGCTGCTCCTTGAGAGCAGGGACCAGTTCCTATTTCTCTTTCTATCTCTTTCAGTTCTGAACACCAGACTTTACACAGACTGGATACTCAAAGATCACAATAAATACAATTTTTTTTCAGTCATTAATACTAAGGAAAAGTAAGAGCATCTCAACTATCAGGGAATCTAGGTAGATGTAAGAACACAAAACCCTGGTTGGAAAGAGTCTGGGGGGTGGTGTGATGAGGGATGAGGAGGGTACTCTGGGGAGTGTAGTCTTACGGTACTGAGTACGAACCTGAGTGTAAGTACAAAATCACCACTTCCCAGATGCACTATTATAGTCAAGATAAAATTTAACTTTGAAACCTCGGTTTCCACAGGAATAAAATTGAAGTAATAACCACTACCATCGCTAACTGCTCAGAGATTGAGTCCAGTGAATGTGTGTGAAGAAGCTGCCCACAGTAACCACACAAGCACATGGACTTTGGAGTCAGCAGCTTAGATCTGAATCATGGCTCTGTCCCTTACAGAGTGTGAGACTGGAGCAAGCCTCAGTTTCCCAATCTGGAAAAGGAGGATAGCAACACCTACTTCACAGGGTTCTTGTGCATGTCACATGAAGCCACGCTTGTGAGATGCTTAGTGTGGCCTTTGGCAGGTGTTCAATAAACACAAAATAATCTAAGTTCTTTTCATAGAAATTCCTCTTTTTTTTACTCATTGAAATCTCTCAAAAGAAGAAGAGGATCCCATCTCTCTGCATATGTTTCTTACTTAGAGCAAGAGGGTAGATGACATTGTGTTTAACATCCGTTCCAAATTGAGGTGGATTCTCAGCTGCTATAAAAATACCTTAAAGTAGCAAATCGAAAGTGCATTACAGAACTCTTCTGTATAACTAGAAGTAAATAAAAGTAAAATCTAGGTCTGGCTTGTGGGTCTAGACTGCTAGAGAAAGTAGGGGCTGGTTATAGACAATGTGTTGTATCCCCTGGAATGGTCTCCATTGGGGAAGCTTGGTAGTTTTACATGACACTTTTTATTTACATTTGTATAAACGACAGAAGTAATGTCTGAGATTGGCTTTTTTCATCTGTGGTCTGGCATGATGTCTTGAAAAAACAGGCACTAAATTATTATTTCATTAAAGTGTGTAGGATTACACGGCCTATGGGGCACAGCGGATCATGCCTTAAAGCAGAGTCACCAAGCAAGCAAGAGAGATAAGGCAGGGCCACAGAGAGACAGGTGGCTGGAAAGGCAAAAATAATACAAGGGCAAAGAAACACAAACAGATCGAAAGATAGAAATAGAAACAGAGAAAATAAAGAGACACAGCAGAGGAAAGTAGCTACTACTTATATGTGAAAGTATGCAATCCCCTTCTAAATGTAAGGACCTTCTCTTCATTTCGCTTCAATTTTATTTGCCAAAATGTTTTTAAACACTATCTTACCTGTGCACGAGTCTCAACATACACTTCTGAGAGAGAACATGAGAACTCCTTGGTTATTTTAGAGTCTTTGCCTGAAACCCGTTAGAGTGATAATTACACTCACTGTATTTGTCTCAAAAGACGCAGTGTGCTACTGTGTCAGCCTGCAAGGTCATAGTCCTCATCATAAACAAACCTGTTTATGACAATTGCTGAAATGCAATCACTTTCTCTCAAAGGTCCATCGCTTCATTAATGAATTTGTAATCTCAAGCACACCTGTTTATCTGATTTATAGACGTTTCTGCCTCCTCACCAGACCTCTATACATTCCCACCCCAGTCTCAGCGATCATCTTGCTTGTCTGATAATGAGACTAAGTCTGGCTCATCATCATTTTCCAATTCTACACCCCGAAAACCACAATACCCTCTCTGGAGCACTGGCCATCATGCTCCCTTGCCTTCAAATATTTCTAAAACACACAACTATTCATGGCCACCCTCAAGTGTCCAAGCACAGGATTGGGGCTCTCTGAGGAAGGGTATGGTAAATCAATTCCCATAATTAACTGTATATGCTACTTTATTCTGTGGCCAGCAAAAATAAAGAATGTGCACAAAAATTACATCTTTGGCTGTTACACTTAGGTAAGCTAACCATGTACCCATTCTTTTAACAAATGGTTGCCCTGTCTCACCCCAATTTAAGTCACTGCCATTATTATCTTTCTCAGGACTATCACAGTCAGATGTTCCTGAATCCACTTTTGCCCTAATCTGATCAGTCCTCCACTCAGCAGTCTAATTGATCTTAAAAATGTCGCCACCTGATGTCACTGACTTACATACTTTCAGTGGTTTCCCATCACCAGTAGCCATTTGGTTCATCTGGGACCATTATATGTCCTGTTCTTTCTGCTTGAAATGTTTTTCCATCCACTGTTCACCCAGGGAACTTGTGATTACCGTTCAGAACTCTGCTGACTAACTAAGCACCTAGTCCCTGTTTATTCCTTTCTACATTCATCTCAATCTGAAATTATATATATACTCGCACATTTATTTATTTACTATCTATTTTTCCAACCATAATAGAGGTGCTGTGAGGACAAGGAATGTGTCTATTTGTTCGCTGTATGTACCCAGAGCTGATCGCAGTACTTGGAACTAGCAGATATTTAATAAGTATTTATAGAAAGGATTAATAAGGAAACAAATGCAACCATTAATAATTAGGGCTCCAGAAACACTAACTAGGATAAATATAACAAATGTTCAGGACATAACATCTGGTAAATAAGCATCAGATGAAAAGTCGTATGTAGACTATGATCACAAATTTGGAATATGTGTGTGTATGCATAAATACCTATCTTAGAAAAAAGACTGGACAGAAGATCAAATATAGCTATTTTTTGCTTTCTAGTAGATAATAAGCAGTTTTGTTTATTTAATTTACCTTTGCTTTATATTTCCAAATTTTCTGTGCTAAGCATGTATATTTTAGTGGAAATACCATTATTTAATCAGCTATAATCCTTCCACAATCTCCAGTTCCCTCCTACAAGGCTCAGTCCTTCATTAGCTCCTTTTCCCCAAACACCATCTGTTCTTTTCTGGCTTTCCTCTTTGGCTCCTGCTAATCTCTTGCCTGGAATAGCCTCTCTCCCCATCCACCAGAACACACCTCTTGCAGAGACTGCTTGTGCCAACCAGACTTCCGGCCCCCATGTGTGTTGTGAGGCCTGGTATTGAACTCTGACCAGTAGAAGTGATGAATGCTACTTCTAGACCTGGGTATAAAATTGTCCTACAGAATCTGCCAGCCCTCTTTTTCCCTTTGGTGATCTTGGAGGCCAAGCATTACAGGTGGTACACCTACAGGATCCTATGCTTTATTACATGGGGGAAGATTGACCAGGAAGAACCCCTCTATTCCCATCAAAATGTGACATAAGCAATAAATACATATTTATTTGTTAAGCCTATATTATTTGGGGTTTGATTGTTGCTACAGTTAACATGCATTACTCAGAACAATATATCTGTCCATCCTTCAGGGTTCAGATCAGTATCACCTTTCCCAAGAAACCTTTCCCTCAAAACATTCATTCTTGCATACATCTGACACTAGATATGAGTCATTTATGTTTCCTATCTGTGCATTTTAGCTTTATAATTACATTCTAAGCTCTTAGGAAAACTGTTCTGTAGTCTGTTAAGTCTTTTACATTATCTACACCTGGTCATTTAGGTGAACAATAAAGAAAGGAAAGGAAGAGGGGACTGGTCGTATGACACTGGGGAACAATCCATTCTCACCGATCAGTTATGCAGCCCAGGGTAAGTAATTATTATTGGCATAGGAAAGTGTATGAAAAATAGGAAACAGAGGCAGAAATATCAGAGAGCAAGCAGCAGGATGGAAAATATGATAGCAATGGATTTTATGATTTGCAAGAAATTTTGGTTGTCTCTGGGGAAAACAGACTCAGTGAAGTGAATATTTATTGAACATGCTTTTCATGACATGTGTTGTAGTAGAATTTTTGTATACATCAATCCTCATAAAAATAGTACAAAATTAGGCTTTTCTACACTGGTTGTATAGACAAGAAAATAAAACTAGAATATTTGAGAGACTTTCCCAAGGTCACACAGCTAGTAAACAGCAAAACTTATTTGTAAGACTAAACAAGGTCCTTATTTGACCATGTGGGCAGCAGATATTTATTGAACACTGACTACATACCAAGTACTTTTCTAGGCACTAAGAACCAACCCAGAAAAAATTTCCCTTTTATAAAGGCTTCATTCTAGGACAAAACAAAAAATAGTATGCAAAGCAAATAAATGCATTTTTAAAATATTATGTCAAGAGCTGGTAAGTGGTTAGGTGAGAAATAAAGTTTAGAAGAAGTGAGAAAGTGGGAGGTATAGGGGAATGGAGATAACAGTTTTAAATAAGGTGGGATGGGAAGATGTGAAACCCTGAAATGTGAGTAACTTGTTTAACTAGATGAGGGGGTGAACTGGGTAGGTAACAAGGGCAAAACTACTGAGGGGGAAATCTGTGGGCTTCAACTGTGGAATAATGAGGAGGTCAGTGTGCTTGGAGTGAGATGGACAAGTGGGAGGGGAAGAGGAGATGATGAGTTCTTAGAGATTACGTGGACTCATACCATGCCAGTGCTGTATGTTTTAACTGAGTGAGTTCTAAAGATATTGGTCTGTTTTCAAATAAATAAATAAATAAATAACCAACCTGACTCAAATCTTTAAAGAATCACTTGGACTCTGCTGTTGTGATTAAACTTCAGAAGAGGAAAAGGCCAAAAGCAGAAGACTGGTTAGCAGACTACAGTAGTAACCCAGGTAAGCTGCAATAGAAATGTGGACCAGCCTTGTTGTTGACTTTGTACAGAGTTAGAGAATTGTAGCTTAAAAGATTTATTAGTGGATATATTATAGTATGTCAATAAAAGATAGGCATATGGATAGCTCCAAGGTTTTTAGACTGAATAATTGGAAGGAGTTATTATTTACTGAAAGGGAGAGACTAAGGCAAGAGCAAGTTGGGTAAGAATTTAGGTGTTTGGGTTTGGGCATCAGAGATTTGATATATCTTTTTGTTATTCAAATGGAGCCATTGAGTAGGAGTTGAATATTTGATTTCAGATATCAAGGACAGGTTTATACTGAAGATATAAATTCAGCTGCCCAGTACATAAATGGTGCTTAAAACCACAGGGCTGATTAAAAGCCTGTGTATAGATACAGAGTAGAAGTTGGACTTGCGTGTGATTAGGAGAACAGAAGGATGACAAATCGAGCCCAGTGCATTTACAGTCTTAGAGTTCGTGCAATAACAGAGACTAGGAAAAAGTGCTCAATGAGTAGAAGATGGCCGGAAAATCATAGTGTCCCTGTATCCAAAGGAGGAATATGTATCACAGAAAATAAAGAGATCTACCATCAAATGCAGCTAATGGTCAAAGAAGATGACCAAAGAGTTAACCATTTACTTAGTGCCATCAATGTCATGTTGGCACTTGCAAGAGGAATGTTGATGGAGTGGTAGGAACGAAAGCCTGATTGACATTGATTTAAAAATTAATATGAGAAAAAATATCAGACCCAATGGTATAAGTGACCATTTTGAGGAGTCCCCTTTTACTATCAGTAGGGCAAAGATACAGGTGGGAGATGGCTGTTGGGACAGCAGGTTGGTAAATTTGTCTTCCAAGTGATTTAATTTCTTAAAGAAATAGGAAGTAAGATAATCATCTGAGTGTGAGGATGGAGGTGGGCACTGGCGGGTGAAGGAAAGAGAAGGTAGTATGAACGTTAGAGGACAGTGTGGGTACATGCATAGAGTTGACAGGAATTTGGATTTAACCAAGAAATGGGGTGTTTCCAGGTTAGTGCACTTTGACTAGGTACAGGCAACATAATTGATAAAATATACTAGGGGGTGATTATAATGATAGCTAAGGATGAAAATGAAGACTTGAAGAGAATGAATGAAAAGAAAATGTGGTGATAGCAATGTATTACAGGTCCAGTTGTGGTGGAGAATTGTTGTGCCCACGTAACAGAGGTCGTGAGAAAGACAGGGAGGTTGGAAAGTGAGATATTAGGAGAAAATATATTTATGAGAAACAGAGGAACATCAGGTGCATTGTTGGAACCCAAGATCATCAGAGAAAGAGCAGTCAGGGGTGTCCAACCCATAGTCCATGGGCCACATGTGGATCATGTGAGAAATTTTTGCTTATCAGTAATGGCAAATATCATGAAAATTATGTATAGATATTTTTTTTGCTCCTCACCTTTTATAAGTGTTTGTGTATTTAATGTGTTGTCCAAGACAACTCTTCTTTTTTGACCCAGCAAAGCCAGAAGGTTGGACTTGGCCACCCTTCTCATTAATGCTGATGGTTTCCTGTATCTCTGTGCCTGAGGGTGTTTTCTGTCCACAGGTCTTTCCTTTGTCTATAGGGGGTGAGAGATTAATGTCTCAGGAGCAACTCTTAAACAATTAAAGAAGTAGTATTTATTTATACTACTATAAAGGCAGAAAGTAATCATATTAGCAACAATTTTTCATATCACCTCAAGAACTGTTTCTAAATGCAGATCCTGAATAGAAACCCAACTTTACATTAGGCAGTGATCACCTATATATAGTATACAATAATACTTGCAGACAATAGTGATTACACCTTCTGGGTTTTCCTATATAATGACTACAATACCAAGAGTACATAGAAAATGAAGAAAAAGAGCATCTACCAAAATGTTCCTATCCTACTATAAAAAAGTAGTAGAAAGTGTTTATACAATTATTTATACAGTAGTATTTGTCACATAGATGTATATTTTGATTTCAAAATATAAACATTCGTGTGTGCAAAGTGCAAAGTTCTTGACATTAGGCAGAAGATGATGTGCTGGAAGCTCTGCCATTTATTATGATCATCGAAATAAATAGCTTGGACCCTAAGAAACTTAAGGGGAGAGTGATCAGCAGAGACAGTATATAAATACCACAACTGCCTTGCCCCTCTGGCATACGGTTCTGAAACATGTTCTACAATCCCTCAGAAGGTCCTTAGTGAGAATGTGCCTCAGTTCCTGCACCAGAAACCTATTCATTAATTCACCTGTTACTGGCTTTTTTCCCTTTGTCTCCCTTTTCTAACTGAGCTTGCCAAATAAATCACTTACATCCAAATGCTTGTCTCAGGTCTGCTCGGAGGAAACTCATTTTAAGATAGTTGGGATTTGAAAGAATCAGCTTTGTAGACTTTGGAATTGCCAAGGAATAATAAACAATCCCCAATTTTATATAAGGTTGGTATTATTTGCAGCTCTACTCTCTTAGAAGCAAAAATCTTGTTTATGAGTATGTTTGTGGGGGAGGGGATAAACCTCTAATATAGCAACTAGTATATCAACTCTTGGACATTGTTTGAATACAGCATAGAATAATTTACAATGAAACATGACATAACTTTTAATAATGATTATAGCTATAGATACAACATAGCTACAAAACAATGTTCATGCTATATCTATATAACACCCCCATATATAGTTCTACAAATTCACAAATACGTGTATTGCACATGAATTTATACTTAGACATAAATTATATATATAAATTGCATTCCTAGATGATATCAACTTGCTATATCTGGGTGATAGGGCTATGAGTTGTTACATGTTCTTGGTGTGTTTTGTTTGGGACACATGTAGATAACACACACACACAGTCTTCTAATTTTTATTTAATAAGCATGTATGTTATTGAGTCATATAAGTTTAAAAAACAAAAACAGGTTCTTTTACCTCCAGTCCAGGAGAGGCTCTATATTGTGCCACCTAGGAACTCAGTAATCCCACATCTTTATACAACAGTGGGAGAAATGGTGGCGACCCTTGTCCCAATTTGACCTTGATTGAGTTTCCTAGGATGCCATTAAACTTTCAGGCATAAAACCAGGTAAACTGAGGTGGTCCGTCCTCCTAGAAAATGTTTATACTCTTTCCTCACTCCCTAAAATGTGGACAAATGACAAAATGAACACCTTGGAGTCCTGGACAGAAAGGTATGGTAGATGTGAAAGAGATAATTATTATTCATGAAGCATAATTTATTTTCTTCCTCTCCACCCCCCACTTTTTTTTTGCTGCAAAGATCCAGGGATGAAATCAACACATTTGGTTGATAATCCCTTTCCCATGTGCATGCTAGTTTGACTTTTCATTTTCATCTGCAGGGAGTCTTTAACAGCTGGTACTGTCAGGCCTTTGTACTCAGCTTCCAAACTATAAGAACCACACCAGGGCAGGAATAGTCTAAGAATGAAGTTGGAGGGGCTTAAGGACAAATAGCTCACCAGCATTGTAAGGCAGGAATTCATTGCCTCTCTCTCAGTCTCCCGCTCCCCTCCTCAGTCTCCCGCTCCTTCTCTCTCAGTCTCCTGCTCCCCTGCTTTCTCTCTCGTGTGTACCAGTCAGAGATCCCAGAATGAACAGCACCACACCACCGTGCCTGTTTGGTATGCACACCACGCAGACAGTCCAGACAGGAACCTCTCACTTCATTGCTCATTAGCGCTCTCTGTTAAATAATGTTTAATGTTATCTAAGGAGTTTAATGGCATAGTTAGTGGAATTATTACAAAGACAAAAGGAAAAAGAAAGTCATCCTTCTTGTGTTTTCCAGACCTGTCACAAGTTCGCTCATCCCAAGAACCGAGACCTTTAGCTACAGAAGCCCTGTACATTTTTGTTTAATTTATTCAAATTATATATACTGTATTTCTGTCCTAAAGCGATTTAAGTTGACTACATCTCCCTCTAAAGCAGAGTCCCTGGGCCCCACTCAAACACACACGTATGGAGACACAACTTCGGATAGGAGAGTATAAGGAAAGTCTAGATTCTAAGCTTTGCCACCCTTAGAAGAACTCAAAGCAAACAAAAAATACTAGGGCCTGAACCCTATTCCAGAACAAATCAATGGAAATTTCTAGGCATTGATATGTGTTTAAACATTTCACCAGATGATAGTGTTGTTTCTTCCAACCCCTTCTCATATCTCAAGTCAATACCTGTTGCATTCATTCATTCATTCACTCATTCATGTCTACTTTATTGGGTATCCTCTATGAGTCCAGCACTATTCCTTAAACTAAGGAAGACAGCAGAAAACTGGAAGATACAATTCTGAACCTCAGAGCTATCATTCACGATACACACACAGCTGGAGCACCCTGTAAAAGATGAAATCGGGGTCAGTGAAAGTAATCAGGGATACTTTACATGGGAGGCAATATTTAGCAGACTGAGAATTTACTTCTGAAAGCCAAGAGACCTGGGGCTGAGTCCTGAGTCCATATCAATCTCTGTAAACCCATACAAGTCATTTTCTCCTTTAAGTCTTTTTTTTTCTTTCTCATCTACAAAATATCCTACAGAAATGTGGACTCAGTGGCTCACATCTGAAATCCAGCACTCTGGGAGGCCAAGGCAGGTAGATGGCCTGAGCTCAGGAGTTCAAGATCAGCTTAAGCAAAGCGAGACCCCCATCTCTACTAAAAATAGGAAAACTAGCTAGGCATTGTGGCAATACCTCTAGTCCTAGCTACTTGGGAGGCTGAAGCAAGAAGATCACTTTAGACCAAGAGTTCAGTGTTTCTGTGAGATGGGTTTCTGTGGTGTTTCTGTGAGGCACCTCAGAACTCTACCCAGGGTGACAGAATGAGACTCTGTCTCAAAAAGAAAAAATAATAATAATCCTATATAGTTCATATATAACAATGTAGATAATATGTGGGGACAAGCTTCTGTAATCTTTCAAGTGCTGCCAGATGTTCTAATCGTCAGTGATTGTGTACATAGGGCTATATTTCCTATAATATATTCCTAACCTAGTTTTACAAACTTATAGTCTAGTCTCTAACTCCAAAACCTAGACCCCTTTCTTTCCTTATGTATTCATCTACAGTTGGACTGATACCATTTTCCTAAAACCTGCCATATGTATTCCTATCATCATCTGCTGATATCATCTCCTCCCGGGAGTATCTTTTGCCCCCAACTCCCTAAATCTTATTCTACTTTCCCAGGTTAATTTAGTGTCTAAATTGGACAACAAATGCTTCCTAAGGATGCTAACTCAAAATTGCCTTACTACTACTCCCCAGGGAGGTTATGGTCAATATTCTACCGCATCATAATATGCCTTGGTTGTTTTAGTTTTTCACATATATGTGTTACTCCACCAACTAATTTATAAATGCCTTGAAGAACATGCACCGCAGTTTGCACAGCTTTGCTCAATTTCAAAGAAAGGAAGGAAGAGAGGCAGGGAAAAAAAGATAGGAAGAACAGAGGATAAGGAGGGGAAAGGTAGGTAGGCAGGAGACTGGCAGAGAGATGAGGGGAAGCTAAAAAGAAGACTAGAAGGAAGAAGAAGTTTTCCTCTGTATGAACTGAGGTTCTTACATTCTTAACCCTTCATATAGCTGTTTTAGAACCCACACAACTTGAAGTACTGAACTCATAAACAGGAATGGCTACATGCTGCCCTCCGCATATAACAGCAATAACCTGCTTGCTCTAAACATATTTTATCTCTCCTTTTCCCATAAAAACCTTGCCTCCTCCTCCAGTTTTACATTTGAAGTTTCAATTGCACAGTGGCTAAATGAGTCTTATTTCTTTTACCTGTACTTCTCTCCCTTATTTTGAGAATGAGAAGGCAGAATCCTGACTATAGGTTCCTGACAAGAATATTTGAGATATTTGAACTTTGACCAATACTACTCTGAGTTTGATGAAGACCAAATTATTATATTTTTTCCTCTTATGTGCCAGATTTGTTATGCCTTTTATAAAAAAAAAATGTGTACATCAAAATTACAAATATTTTCTCCTATGCAGTCTTTCCTACAAGTTTTATAATTGTAGTATTTATATTTACATCTATGATCCACTTTGAATTCATTTATATATGTATTCTGTATATATGTATGATATATGTATGATTAGTTTTATCTGTATGATGTGACATAAGGGTTGGATTTGTTCCATGCTTGTTTGCTTTTTGCCTAGGGATATGTAGTTGCTCCAGCTCTATTTGTTGAAAGCATTATCCACTTTCTATTGGCATGCTCGGGCAACTTGGTTACAAATAAGTTGAAGATGTATCTTGTGGTCTATTTCTAGATTCTCTCTTCTATTTCATTGGTCAGTGTCTATGTTTTTATCACTATCACCCTGTTTTGACTACTGCAGCTTTCTAGTGAGTCTTAAAATCAGATACCGTGAGTACTGAAACTTTATTCTTTTGCAAAAGTGGTTTGATATTCTAGGCTTTTTTGTTTTATATCCACGTAAATTTTAAAATTAGGTTGTAAATTCCTACCTGAAAATCTTGGCAGAAATTCTGAATAAGATTGTTAAGTTTATGGGCAGTGCCTGTGGCTCAAGGAGTAGGGCACTGGCTCCATATACTGGAGGTGGCAGGTTCAAGCCTGGCTCCAGCCAAAAAAAAAAAAAAATGATTGTTAAGTTACAGATCAATACAGGAAGAACTGATATGTCTGAACAATACTGAGCTTTTTTTATCACAAACATAGTTTGTGTCTCCCTTTCTTGGGTGCTTTTCAGTTTTAATCAGCAACATGTAAGGTTTTATAGGGTGGAGTTCTTACACATTTTTTGAATATGCCTGTAAGTATTTCATCTCTGTATGCTATTATAAGTAAAACAGATTTTCCATTTTTTTGTAATTATTCATTGCTAGTATAGCAGAACCTCTATAAGTTGACCTCCAGAGGTCCAGTGGTTGTAACAAACTGGTCAGCATACAAAGGTGGTCAACATGGGAAAACAGGCCTACTGTACTGATACGTACATGTGGTGAATGTCTGTTCCATGAAAACTAGATCAACTTACGGAAGTGGTCAAGGTAGGGAGGCGGTCAACTATGAAGTCCTACTATATTTAGAAATAACACTGACTTTTGTATATTGTTCTTAAAACCTTTGTTAACCTATTAATGCTAGTAATATTTTTATAAATTCTTAAAAACTTCATGTCATTTGTGGATTAAAACAGCTTCACTTTCTTTTCCACTTTCTTTTCTTTTATTTCTTTTTCTTGCTTTATTACTTTGCTTAGTGCTAATAGTTCTGTAGCAATGTTGAACAAAATGGTACAATAGACATTCTTGTCTTGTTTCTAATCCTGTTCAGTCTACACCATTAAGTATGATTCTAGTTTTAATCAATATCTATGTTAGATTAAGTAAATTCCCTTTTAAGTTTGCTGAGAAGCTTTTTATAGTGTATCATGAGTTGCTATTGATCTTTCTGTATCTATTGAAATATTCATATAACTTTTATCTTTTATTCTGTTAATATGATAAACTATTAATTCACTAATTTTAATATGTTAAGCCAACTTTGCATTTCTGGCAAAAATTTTATTTTGTGATTTATGATCCTCTTTATATATTGCTAATTCAGTTTGCTACTATTTTGTTAGAAATATTTGCTTCTCTGTTTAGGGAAGATATGATTTGAATTTTATCTTGTGATCTCTTTGGCTGGCTTGGCATAGTAATAATACAGTTGTCATATTTAAATTATAAAATCTTTTCTGAACTAGTTTGTGTTAGACAGATATTATTTCTATCTTTTAAATTTGATACAATTTAACCAATTTAGACCAGGAATATTCTCTATAAAATTGTTTTCAACTATAAATTCAATTTTTTAAATAGGTATAGGGCTTTTTAGGCGTTTAAAGACTTCTAGTATCAGTTTTAATAATATAAATCTTTCTAGCATTTTTTTCATTTTAACTAAGTTGTTTAGCTTATTATCATAAAGTTTTTGTATTTTTTTTTTTGAGACAGAGTCTCACTATGTCACCCTTGGTAGAGTGCTATGGTATCACAGCTCACAGCAGCCTCAAACTCTTGGATTCAAGTGATTCTCTTGCGTCAGCCTCACAAGTGGCTGGGACTACAGGTACCCGCCACAATGCCCAGCTATTTGTTGTACTTTTATTATTATTATTTTTTTCCCTTAGAGAAATGCTCAGGATTTATCAGGTGAAAAAAAATTACACCTGATTATCTTTGTGATGTTTGGAGAGTTTCTTTTGATATACCTCATACATTTCTAAAATTAGTGATTTACTTTTTCTCATGTTTTTTCTTGGTCATTCTAGAAAGACATTTAATAATTTATTAATCTTTCCAAAGAAACAGTTTTTAGCTTTACTGATTGTTATTATTTCCTTTATATTTTATTTATTTCAATTATTACTTTTATTTTCCTTCTACTGACTTTGAAATTAATTTGCTTTTGCTTTTTTGACTCTTCACAGCACATTGTTGATTTTAGATTTTTCTTCCTAATATAAACATTTACATTTTTCCCTGAAGCATGGTACAAGTCCTTTGTGCAAATTGAAGTATATTATGATTTTATTATTATTAAATTAAAAATATTTCCTAATTGCAGCTTTGATTTCTTCCTTCACACATACACTCTTTGAGGGTTGTTGTTTATTTCTCAAATACAAGGTGGACATACAGTTTGTGTGCAATTTAAAATAGTTTAACATAATAAATTACACACAAACTTTATGGACACCTTGTATTAGAGAATTTCAAGAAATGTCTTTTACTTATTTTTAATTTAACTTTGTTGTGATTAGCAAGTATGCTCTGAATGAGTGTAATTTGTTTAGATTAATCAACACTGTTATTACTGTCCTATGCATTGTCTACCTTAATAAATATTTACAGCATGTTAAAAGAATATATATGCTACCTTTTTTGTGTATAGTGTGCTAGAAGATTCAGTTATGGTAGCTGGTAATGGTATTCAGAACTTCTCTAGACTTACTGATTTTCTTTTTACTTGATCTCTCAGTTGTCAACTGGGAGTCTAAAAATCTCCCCAATTATAGTCATGCAAGTGTCAAGTTTTCCAACCACATTTAGGAATATTAGACTTTCCTCTTTTATCTTTTAAAATATCTTCTTTTGTCTTTAGTATTTCTTGGCCTCAAATCTACTTTGTCTTTTATTGACATAGCCACTGCAGTTCCTATAATTCTAGTTTAATTGATACATGTTTTCCATTTTTTTCTTTTACTTTATCTGTACTTTTGTACAGTAGAACTTGCATAGTTGACCAACTCCATAAGTTGACACAATTTTCATAAACCAGACGTGCATTACATATACTGATCAGTACAGTAGACCTAGTTCCTTATGTTGATCACTTCTGTATGTTGACCAGTTTGTTATAGTCCCTTGGGTGGTCAACTTACAGGGGTTCTACTGTATTTAAAGGGAGTTTTTTATAGGCAGGATTTAGGTAGGTTTTGCTTTTTCATATAATCCATCAATTTCTATCTTGCCCTTGGAGTATTTAATTTAATGTACTTATTAACTTCTTTAATTCTGTTAGATTGTTATTTGTTTTCTTTGATTATTCTTTTTTCCTATTCTTTTTTCCTCTTTTCATGTCTTTTTTTGAATTTTAAAAATGTTTCTTATTGTCTTCTTTATTGACTAATTCTTTTAAAAAATAGTGGTTAAAGGTTTACAATACAAATCATTATCAAATCACAATCTACATTAGAATAATATGTAAGTTTCTGCATAAAATAAAAGATTTTCTAAAGAGTATATCCATGTCCTTACCTCTCCTTTGTGTTATTATTTTCATATATTTTGCTCATGCATATGTTATAAGCTTCATACACACTGAATTATTTTTTCTTTAAATAGACAAATTTCTTTTAAAGAAGTTTACAACTTTTGTAAATGTGTAATTGCTCATATATTTACCATTTTCACTACTCCCCTTTCCTTTATGAAAATCTAAGTTTTCACTGTCATTTTTTGAAGGATATATTCACTGATTCAAAATATTTAGGTTGACAGGCTGACTTCGTGAATTTTTGTCCTTGTTATTTTTTAGTACTTTAAGGAAGTTTGTATATTATCATTTGGCATTTGTTATTTCTGAGAAGGCTTCAGTTTATTATTTGCTTGTTTAATGTTTTCTGTATTTACTGTCTTTTCTTCTTTTAGGTGTATTTTAGTTTTTTATTTGTTATTGTTTTTTCAGTAATTTGACTATAACATCTTGTGGTATGATTTCTTTGTGTCTTTCCTACTTGGGTTTTGTTGGGTTCCTTATTACTATAATCCATAGATTTTATCAAATTTGAAAAAAACTGGAACTTAAATTCAAATAAATATTTTTCTCTCCTGATGACATTCTGATTATATACTTAGACTATGTGATATTTTTCAATAATAGCTGTTCTTTACTTTTCTTTTTTTCTTTTTATTTTTTGCTTTCTATGTTTCAATTTAGAAACCTTCTCTTATTAGGTTTTCACAATTGATTTATTTTCTGCAATGAAAAATCTGTAGTTACTCCCATTCAGCAATTTTTTTTCCTCTAGATATTTTGTTATCCATCTCTAGAAATTTTATTTAGATCATTTTTATATTTCATTTTCTTCTTTATTTGGTTTCTTTTTAAAATCCTTACACATATTTATAATAGTTGTTATTCTGCTGTTTCTGCCATTTCTCTTGCTTAATTTATCTCTTTAGTATGGGGCACATTTCCTGCCATTTTTTGTGGGTGTGTCTGGCAATTTTTTACTAGATGTTTGACATTGTAAATATTATGTTTTTGAATGCTGTATTTTGTAGCCTCCCTTTAGAGAGTGTTGAGATTTGTTTTGACAGGTAGTTAAAACCATATGATATCCATTGATCCTTTTAAGATAACTCTTTAAGATTTGTTAAGGTGTGTTTGGAGTAGCTTTTACTCTATGTTTATTTTGTGTCTACTGTTAAAACTGTGATCTGTCCCAGGTCCTTCTAATCTAGCTGACTGGAACTTGAAAATATCTTACCTTATTCTCTGGGAACTGTTCAGCTTATAGGTTGTCATTAGTTGTTTTCTCATGAAGACTGTTCTTTGCTTACTCTTGTAAAATCTTTCCCAGCATGTGCACAACTTAATATTCATCCCACAGACTCATAAGAGCCCATGCTGGTCTCTGAAATTCTTCCTTTGGGTGGCTCTGTACAAAAAATTTAAGCTTTCTCATCCTCCCCACACTCTACTGTATCTTTAACTCAGTAAGAATATTATACTCCCAACCCCCACCCCCCACCAAAAAAGAAAAAAATCACCTTTATACAGAAAAGCCAGTGCAATTGTAGAACTTACATAATTTGTTTCCCTTCCCTCAGGGATCATTGTCTTGAACTACTTTTCATCTAATGTTTGAAAACAGTTGTTTCATACATTTTATCAAGTTGTCTAGATTTTGTTGTTGTTTTTTTTGTTTCCTTTTGTCTTTTGCCCAGAAGGCAGGCCCAGTACTAGTAAGTATATCCTGGCTGAAAACATAAATCATCTCTTTTGGTCTTCACCAGTCTGATATTATCTGTACTCTGACATAATCTGTTACTTTTTTTTATGGAATTCTTTGTAATCTCCCCAAGTGTGCAAGTGTTCCAGGAAAAAAGATTACATTGGGTGAGTACATATGTCTAAGAGAGAGAGAGAGAGAAATTAGACACACTGTGATGAAAGAAATGCGTAAATATTTAATTCCAAGAATTAGAAAATAGATATCTGTGATCTTTACTAATCTGGACAATATCTGGGAGTGGGAGACAGACTACCCAGCTCCAGGTTATATACCATAAACTCAGGGAAAAGCTACTGAGTGATGTTGTCAACTTCTGAGATTTTCTGGCAGATCTTGTCTTGTGAACTCAGGGACCTGGTATACTCTGACTCATCTCATCTTTCCAGCTCAAATTCTGTTATCCAGTTAAGCATGAAATAAATTTCCTATGAGACACAAATGGCTCATAAAGTTCAATAAACTATTCTACCGAAAATTTTAGAAAACCTAAAACTACAAATTAAAAGAAATAATTACTAATTGTGGAAATTTAGGTCTCAGCCAACAGTATGGAAAAGAAATATGGAAAGACTGGATCCCTCCCAGTACCTCCTACATAAGCCCGCACTATTCCTACATCAGACTATAGTGGAAAAGGAACAATAAAAATCACATCTTTTTAACAAAGATCTAAGAGGAAAGGAAGAATCCCCATTATTTCACCTCTTCGATAACCCCAAAGCCATTGCAAAGCATGGGTTTAGCCTTGCAGTAACCTCCACCCCTCCTTCCTCTGCCCATTAGCTGGAGCCAGTGAATTATGGTGAATGGCAGGAGCCCTTCTGCCTCCAGGGGGGAAATGATTTTAATCTCATCAGAGCCCTGAAGAAGGGATTATTAAAACAGTTAATGGAAGAAACTTCTGAATAGATAGTTCAGCCATGACAAACCTAGGTCATTTTTTTATTTAAAGAGAAAAAAAGGGAAAAGAAAGCTGGTGATATGGGCCCTGTGATTATCATGGGCTCCAAGTCCTCTACCAAATCAATTCTATCTGGAGTAAAGTCTTGATAATTTAATGAAGAACTCCAGAGGTGATTGGATGAATTTGGTCACAAAGGTGAAACAGGTAAGAGGTATAGTTTTCCACGAAGATTATATGCTCTTCCTACATTGTAATCTGAATCATAATTGAGATAAAATGAGGGATTAGTCTATTTTAAAATTTTGACATCAGAGCACAGGTTAATGGCGTATCAAAAGAGCTCAGTTGGAAAGTTCTCCTTTAAATATGCAAATATATATACAAGATAAGACCAATCATGGTTAGAGAACAAAATAACTGGGGTTAGCAAGATGTGGCAGAGGGCTAAGAGTCCAGTCAGCAAAGAAAATAAGACCACAAAGTGAATTATCCCAGTCACTCCAGGAGAGGGATATTATATTATATTATTATAGATCAGATTTGCCAAATTCTCTTGGATATTTGTGGATTTAGTATATAGTCAGCCGAGATAAAAAACGATACAAGTTATTTTGGCCATGCTTATTCTGAAAAGATGTATCAAAGGACACTTGATTTAGTGAACAAAAATGTGGCCATAAAATTATTTTAACAAAATCTCAAATGTGTATTGGCAAGAATACTTTGGAAATAGTAGTATATCTAACCATACATCTCTGGGTGCCATTAAGATAGTTAATTGAGCTGAGATAGAGTATCTATCTATAAACTGGGGTATCTATCTATCTATAAACTGGGGTTTATAGGCTACCTCTATAAACCCCAGTTTTCCAAACTGCATGTTTGGAAGCCCTTGGATCCTTGTTGAAGGAGCTGGTACACAAAGCCCCTTTGCTGAATGAGTAACATATTCAGATGGAAAACCACTGAGACCTTGGCTTCTGACATTCTTAAAAATTGCTGGGCTAGTATGAAAGCACTGCAAGTTAGTATCTACAATTTAAAGTCAACTCCACCCAATATGAACCATCTGATTCCCTTAACTGAGATGAGAAGGTGAGACTAAACGCCATATGCTAAGTACTACAGGTAGACCAGGTATCAAGCACTGTACATACTTCCTCTGAAAAAGACATTTTTGTTTGGAAATATCTAGCTTTCATTTCTCCTTTCCAATAGTATCCTGCTTTTTATTCACTGGAATATCTCTTCCTCATTGAACATAGAACTTTGTGGAAAATGTAATCAGAAACATGTTTTACACTGAACCAAAAAGTGGCATCATGACACAATCTTCTAGGCCGATTATACGTCTCCTGCCTGATACTTCCAACACAGAGAGTGAAAGAGGCTGAGAGTGGCAGGGCTCTATTCCATTCAATCAAGCATGATAGGACCAGAGTTTCTGTTGCAACATTGCTGGAATCGTTTTTTCTTTTGACCTTCTAGTGCAGTGGTTTTCAACCTATGGGTTGCAACCCACAGGAACTGTTATGAAAGGGCCGCAGCATTAGGAAGGTTGAGAACCACTGTTCTAGAGCTTCCTTAGTTCAGCCCCATTCCCAGGTCTGATTCTTCAGTATCTCGTGAGTTTTTTCATAGTCTCCTTCCCTTTTTGCCTAATTTAACCAAGTTTTTTCCTCAAAATGACAGGGTTCTTAGTGGTTTACAACCTCACTTAACACAAACTCAATTCTAAGATGTTAATTATTATAATTATTTTTCAGAGGAGAAAAAGATATTAAAGAAAAGTTAAACAATATACTCACCATCATACAGTTCAAGTGAGTCTGACCTGGAGTCTCATATTTTTAACCTCCAGCATCCTCATTCCTATCTTCAATTCTCAAACTACCCCCTCAAAGATCATTGACGTTCCACATGCTGATCCAAGAATTTCCATTGCTGAAATTGAGTAATGGCAGTCTTGCCAATTTAGAGAAAAACAATAACTTAATGGATAAAATGTTTTCAATTTAAGATTTTCCTCCCATAAATTTTTCTAAAACCTTTGGTGGTTTCTATTGCTTGTCTGTGAGGCAGACAACAAAACAAATGAACAAGCAGCAAATGAATATTAATGACAAAACTCAGAAACAACAGATCGTGCTTCTTTCAAAGGCTTTTTTTTTTTTTTTGCATGCACATGTGTTGTGATTTTATGTTGCATACCTATAATGTAGTCATTTTCTGCTAGTAAAATTGTTCCTAGTTCAAATGCTGGAATTAAATACATCCATATTTCATAGTATTATGCAAAGAACACTATGATTTTAGAGCTGTCTGCCATCTCACAAAGTTTAAGAAAAATTGCCCCCAATAAGCCTGAGACATGGCAGCCAAACATTTTTGGATGGTATTGTTTATATCACCTTTAGGGAACTCAGTCCTTTATCTAAATCCAAAGCTGTCAGATTTTGAGGATAAGGACCTTGGCACTTGCTGGATGCTACAAGAATAATGTCATTTGTTAGCCTAACTGCAAGACCCAGAATCAGTTTAAGGGGCTTGAAATCTCATTTTAATTCTTGGCCTGGACACCAAGCAAAATGCCTTGGGCCTTGAAAAAGGCCAGGGTATGGTATATTTATTGGCTGTGACTACAAATCTGGTTAACTTGATGGGGATTTATAGAAAAAGGATAAAGCAATGCCAGATTTTCCTTTTGGCCATAGATGCATCAGGTTAATAAGACACAGGATAGTAGCCTGGTCTTTAGTCAGAATAGTGGTCCATGCTGACTGTCTAGGAGTTGAGGATTCATGTAATGAGAATGGAAATTGGATCCCTGAATCGTTTGTCCTATGTCTCCTATAGTAAGATCAGCTATTTCAATACATATATTTGAAACCTACTTTGGACCAGGAGTGGTAGATGGGATAAAGGATATGCTAGTGATCCTGCACATTTAAAGCTTATTTTCTAACAACAACAACAACAACAACAAAAAAAAACCTTTCTGACTTGCCAGAAGATGAACTATCTTCAGTATAACTTCCTACACTCAGTATAACTTTCTTTAGCACACTGGATTCAGTACTGCAACTACTGTATTTGTCTGCTATGTGTTATCATAGTTTGAGTCACCCCTGCATTGGGATCATCTTTCTAATGTCTATACAAGAGACTCACACTGAAATCTCCTAGATTGTAACAAATTGGCTTGCGTCAATTTAGATGAAGAACATTTTCAAATAAATACATAGGTAGTGAGGCCTCCGGGAGGAGCGTAGGCATCATGCTCCCTCGGTAAGACATTCCTTTAAAGAGGCAAAGCTGGTTCTTATCTTTCCTTTCATGAAGCTGTATTGATTTCCATATGGTTTGAATGTTGCTCTATTCTCAAGACTCATACCACCCACAGAGTTTTCAATCTACTTCCTTCACATCTAGAGGTGACAGGGGAGCCCTTCCATCGCTCATTGCTGATCTTTATTACCACATGTCACCAGGCAGCGCACTGGGCTCATTTTGTTTACTTCCATCAGCCATTTATATTGAGATATAACCCCAGATCCTAAAAAGAGGAACACTTTATGTCCCAGGTGAGTGATTCACACTCAACACTATGTTGACACATTCTATGGGATATAAAAATCTCTGTTCCAGTGATTTCAGCTCCATCAGCATAATTTTCCTCCACATGGTACAGGTAAATCATGGTTAAATATTGAATCATTTATCAACCAGTGCTTTGTAAGCCAGATCTCATAAAATCTCAGGAATAGATTGTGCTAACAAAGCAGCTAGCAACCAACTATGATTATCAAAATTTTCTTTCCACAATCTGTTCCTCATTTAGAGAGAAAGTGCTGAGGAAATTAAAAATTAGTCAGCTTTACCCTTTATTGGTAAAAATATAAAAAGTATTATAATTTTCCTTAAAATGAAAATCTTGTTTGAGGACTTTATAAGAAAAGAGGAAATTGGGAATCCCTGGCCCTTCCAGAAGATGGATTATAGTTCTCTGAGAAAGCATTGTATTTCAGAAAGTGAGCACCTATCTTGAGTTCCCACTGCTTAGGCTTAACTGCTCAGGGGTAGCACAGTCAATGAGAAAACTTTATGATTAGGTGAAGGGGTTCAGTGACAACCAACGAAGTCAAATTTTAAACAGTCTAATAGGGGAAAATAGTGCCTGGTAAAGAAGCTCTGAAGACAAAGCTTTCTACAATCAAACCTCATTTACTTTTAAAATGGTATCACCAATTGCTTTGCTGGGAAATGGAGATGAAATCAGTAAACATTTTCCAAAGGCCTTCAATCTGACTTATATGTTGCTTGGTTCCACATATTTACAAACAGGGGCAAACAGAGAAAGCAGTTCGAGAGCAAAGGAGATAATGATTTCCTATAACGAGGCTCCCTTGTCTATATTCGAGTGTCACACACCTGATTATGAAAACAAAGACCATAAACTTCAATCTATGGAGGGCATAGAAAATGATGAGGAGAGATGACCTTGGATGGGAATTGAAAAGAGCCTGGGTATGTAAATGGCTTGATATAATTTTAAAAGATGAAATTAAGGAGCTTTAATTCCTTTCACTCTGAACATTCCTTTTCTCTTAGATATGATTTCCCCAAAACAGCAATTTTTTCTATTTCAAAACATCGAGGTCATGGTTTTTTCAATGAATGGTGACCCAAGAAACAAAGTGGAATAAACACATCTCTGCTTTAGAATGCAGAATCACCAACTTGCACCTCCTTGACTTTGGGGTATTGTTTTAGAAAGAATGACCCAGCTACATACCCCTAAACTAAAATGTTTGTTCTGTGGCTGTCGAAGGGCAGAAAGGTAAACCCTAAGCTCTGTCCAAGAGTAAAACAAACTCAGATAAACTAGGAGGTAAAGGTCTATTTGTCTGAGGGGAATTTGACAAGAGGCAGGATAGACCACAGAAGTCATATGGGAATAAAAGTAGACCCGGAGAATCAGGGTCGGGCCGGAGGACACACAGGAGAGCCCAGCCAAGAATCTGTTATCTTAGCAAGTTAGACAGAGATGGGAGTCTAGACGGCAGTCTCCCCAAAGAGATAATTAATTTGAAGCACAGAGAGAGAAAATAAGCAGGAAGAAACCACCATGCTATTTCTCTTAGCAAGAAGAGGGGAAGCAATTCACAAAGTTCCAGACTGGAAATCTGCACTGGGGAGGGTAAGAACAGTGCTTCTCAACTGATGTTCTGTACCTACCACATGGCTGTGCTGTGAATAATTTTTAAAGATGATTAATTAAATTATTTTCAAAAAAAAGATTGAAGCACTGGGCGGCACCTGTGGCTCAAAAGAGTAGGGCACTGGCCCCATATACCAGAGGTGGTGGGTTCAAACCTAGCCAAGGCCAAAAAACTGCAAAAAAAAAAAAAAAAAAAAAGGTTGAAATACAGTTAAGTATGTTTTTTTTTTTTTTTTTGATCAATATTATGTAAGTTAAGCCGCACAGGTTTAACTATAGTTCAAGTGTGCTGTGAGATTTAAAAAGTCTGAAAAACACTACGGAAGAAGATACAGCAGAAGGCAAGAAAGACACGGCCCCTGGGGAAGCTGACTCACCCGGCCATTGGGGATAGGCAGCTGTCAGCCTGCATGCTTGGGACCAGGAGAGCCGGGGACTGGGCTCTTGGCATACCAGAAGTCACCTGACGCCCACTCCATGAGCAACCAAGAAAAGGTATCTCATGCCACCTCCCTAAAGCCAGAATTTGTGCCAGATTCTCTCACAGGGAAAAATTAGTAAGGGAGGGATCAGTAATCAGGGTTAAACAGATAAAGTTTTGGAAATCTAGCAGGCCAGTACAGTACTTCCTCACTTGCCCAGGTCAGGAGCCAGGCAGACACAGTGGAAAGAGTGCTGGCAACCGTATGGTAAGCCGCTGTGTGAATGTCAGATCTCTCTCTGGTTGGCTAGTATACTCAGCAGTTGGAGCTGAAGGATCTGAAACTTCAACGTGTAGCTTCAAAGTACAGTTCTGTTGTACTGGGCAAACTTCATAATCTCTTGTTTTGTAATCTATAAAATGGCTACTAATTGTAGTACTTCTCTCAAGAGTCGCTAGGAAGATGATGAACCCCTAGGTGTTCAGACCTGTGTCAGAACCTACCTCGTACACAATAAACAGTAACTATTATTTTTATGAGACATTGAGAAAGGTACTCAGTCTTCTTGAGATTCTGTTTTCTCATCTGAAAATAGGGACAATAACACTCGTGTCACGGAGAAGTTAAAAACATTTAAATGAGATAAGATAGAAAGTACATACGTTTAGCAGAGAATAGGTGAGTCAGTAAGGAACACTTCTGCCTCCTGGTAGTAGGAATCCCTATTAACAATGACGTAAACGTCTGTGTGGTTTATTTTTGTCACCAAGCAAATACTCCAGAGTTTGGAAGTTATTTGTATTTAGTCAGAGGCTTCGTGATGTCTGAGCTCCCAGTCAGCGTCTCTGAGATTACTTTGACTGTCACGATCCTTGTACGAAACAGAAAAAAGAAAGAGAGGATACTGTGAGTGATATGCTAAGCAAAAATATCTCCATAGATAGGGCGGCCAGATAAAACACAGGATGTTCCGTTAAATCTGAATTTCACGTAAACAATGAATACATTTTTAAGATAAGTGTTTCCTAAGCAATCTTTTGGAGGTACTTATACTAAATATTCATGGTTTTTTGACATTCAAATTTAATGAGATATTCTATATTTTACCTGCTGTATCTGGCAGTCCTATGCCAGGAGATCATAGCAGATTGCTCTTTAAGCCTTGCTGGCCAGACTCTGTCACGCCATAACCTTTGGCTACAAATGAGCCTGGGAAAGGATTTGATTTTTTCAGCTTTTATGGCTGGCAAAGGACAAAGGGAGGAGGCAATGATGGTGGTAGCCACTCAATAAATATTCATCTGATTGATTTCATCTACTGTCCCTCTTCTCAAGGACCTGGTTGTCCCTTTACATGAAGGAAAGTAAGCATAAGTCTAATCACCTTAAAATATTACTTAGGATATTCCTATGTCAACAGAGGAAATGAGCAATTTTCATACTTTAAAAAAGGGAGCTGAAGCTTAACTGGCAAATCCTGGGGTTGACTACCTAAAACATACACAGGCTTATTTTTAGGCGTTCAATTGTATCTGTGCTAATAGGCCTCCCTGGCCTAGAGGGCAGTGTCTCTTCCAAATGTGAAAGCAGAATGGAGACTAAAGTGAGGTGAGTGAGGTACCTACGGAGCAAAATGTAAGGAGACACTCTCACTCATTCGCTCACTCTTGCCTCTCTTTTTAAATTAAATACCCTAAGCGTCTCCCTTGTCCCACCCTAATCCCAGCCCTGTGCAAAGCTTGCGATTCCTTTGCTTAAGCCAAAGAATGAGCCACTAATGGTTGTTAGTCCCCAACTGTCCAATATAGTCACAAATTAAGAGTCATAGATCACTGGGCAGTGCCTGTGGCTCAAGGAGGGTGCTAGCCTCATATACCTGGGGTGGTGGGTTCAAACCTGGCACTGGCTGAAACTGCAAAAAAAAAAAAAATAATAAAGAGTCATAGATCATTTGGGGCTATTAAAAGACACATCAGATGACTTAATTGATCTAATTTTGCTTGGGGAGGCTAGGAGAACCTTCGTACATTCCAGGTGTACTCTTGACTCCCTTTCTTTTTCTAGTGCACAGGAATATATATGGCTTTACCTCTTCAGAAGATAACTCTATGTCAGAGTATATTAGAACCCATCAAAACACTATAACCTGGCAGGAACATCCTTTCAATTTACAGACAGCTTCTTGCTTTCTACCAGACAAGGTTACAGGCTCAAGTTTCTGATATGATTTGACTCAATTTTCTTTATCTGCCTTACGGCATTGTAAAATTATTGCTTTTTTCTAAAAAAAAAAAAAAAAAAGAAAAGAAAGAAAAGAAAGAAACCTCATTGTATTTCCTTTCTCTTTCCCAACCTCCCTTTTGCTCTTTTCCCCATCTGCTTCTGTTTTTATCAAAATGGAGGTGACAGGATTAATTGATAACACATCCCCTACCCACATGCTTAATTAGGGAGGAAATTTGGATGTGTTTTGGAATAGCACAATCCATCACAGGTAGCTTTGACAGAGATCCTCCTAGCTACTACAGGTACCATGTAAAATGGCAATAAGTCTCCGAAAGAGGCAGTATGCTACTTTAGCAAAATACAGATGGAGTTTACAATTTTACATACATACAATTATTTCAATAGAAAGAATGTTATGCATTTTATGTGAGCTTAGACTGGGTGTCTTCAGAAGAAATTTTAGAAGAAAATTTACACTTGTCGTGATAAAAGTGTTGCTTTATTATGTAGAAATCTCACCAGAGCTATTTCTGGTGGAGAACCAAACATAGGTTGAAAGAAATGCAGTCTTCCACATCAGAAGCAAGCTAATTCATTTTCTCACTTCCCTTTTCATATGAGAAGGAGCCCAGGAAGAAAATGATCACAGCTCCCACCATTAATAGTAAAGTGAAGATTCCAACTACTGAATATCAGTAAAGGCTTCCAGAAGGGCTTTTTAGAAGGCAAGTAGAACTGGGAAAGGCTGGCAGTTAGAAAAGAAAGGCCGAGCTACCTGGGATACCTCCCAAAGGCCTATAAGGTTCTTTGCATGGCATGAGGGAAGTGGTTAGCTGAATTCCCAGGTCTGTACTGACTGGACTCCATGCTCCTTCCCCAGTGATGTAATCTCTACCTAGAGAATGTATTACTGCTCTTGGACCTCTTATTCCAGTACTTACCACCAAACCATCTAGATGGTGATCTTTTTTATTTTTCTTTATGGAAACTCTGTACTTTACTATCCTTCTTTCTACTTAAGAACTGTCCTAAATCATGGACTCAATTGTGAACTTTGGCGCTGGACACTTGTGAACTATCCATTCTCTCCCTGGCAGAATAGCTTCCAAGTTTCAGTCATATTGTTTGGACTGAGTTCTTGGTATCTACTTCTTAGTACAGCTCCATGTGCCTCTGTGGTTTTGCCTTTACATGTGTTACATATACGTAGCTTAGCCCAGCTTTCCATTGCTTAATCGACTCAACTTCCTTGGAACACTTACTTAAACCTTTTATGGATATGCAGACACCCTAATTGGAGACTGCATGTGTTTAATTTTTGTATGATGTACAAGATGATACTCAAAAACAAGCAGATCTTGCTTCCTTGTCATCATGCTTGCCCTTCTGAAACAATGACAAGCAGGTGACTTTCCAGTGTGATATACTATGGGCTCATTTCCCTGGCTTCCCCTCTAGTTTATACCTTCTCTAAAAAGGAAGAAGGGTCATTCTCATTCAAGAAAGAAGGGAGGAGCCCAGCTACAGGAATTATTCTATTAACTGAGACTCCGGGGAAGAAGAGAGATGTTAACGTGGTAGTAGATATGGGAAATACCCTAAAGGCTCTCGGATCCAAGACAGAACACAGTCTAACAGTAGTTATAAGGTCAACTGTGATTGAAAGGCAGCAAAATAAGAGCTGAGAAAAGGCGAACCTACACTTTGTTATTCGAGATCAAATGGTTTTGCCTTTCTCCTTCAACATCTCTGTCTTTTCAACAAATAAACTAATATTTGGATGAGAAATACATTTACAAACAAACCATCTTTCTATTTGGATACATGGTCATACAAAGGAAAGGTTTTGTTCTTCCACAAAAAAATCTTGCACCGAAAATGCATACAAATGATTGCAGCTGTCACTATCACAACTTAGAGAAAATGCAGATGGTATAAAATAATATTCACAAATGGCTAATAGAATTTTAATAGCTACAAGAAAGAAGAAAAAAATGAAGGTACTGAATCTACTTGGGATGTGAAGAGAATAAGATGGTCCCAGGAAGTCTTTAAAGGCAGAGCAATCCTTGATTTTTGTCATGTTTAGAAGTGGCCCTGCCTGGTGCACTGATTTATGTGAGGATTAGGCAGCAATCCTAGTCTCTAGACTAGCCTGGAAGGCATGTGCATAAAGTATGATATTTGCAATATGCAAATGTCATGTATGATGAATGAAATGCTCAGTATGTCTCGAGGACACCCAGATGCTAACCAGCCCCAGCTTCTATGCTGCAAATGGGAGTAGGAAGTGGAGTAAAGGTATCTTTCTATAGCTAATTGATTTTTTTTAATAACATGGTTTTCTGAGTCTAAATATCAGTCCTAAAGCATCAGTCATTCTACCCATGTTAGCATTGTGTGACTCTAGATATATCTTCATGGTAATAACTGTCAGAAGTGGATATTAAGCATCAGAAAGCTCAGTTAACCTACATGCATATAACACATATAAGGCAAAACCACAAGGGTGCAAGAAGCTTAGAGTGGATACCAAGAGAGTACCAATCAGTCCAAACAGTATGATTGAAACTTGTAAACATTCTGCAGGGGAGAGAATGGATAGTTCACAGGTGTCCAGAGACAACATTCACAACTGAGTCCGTGACTTAGGATGGTTCTTAAGAAGAAATAAGGACAGTAAAACAGAAAGATTCCATAAATAAGAAAAGATCACCATCTAGATGGTTTGGTGGTAAGTAAGTACTGGAAGAAGACAGTTGCAAGAGTAGTAATCCATTCTCTGAGCCGAGATTACATCACCAGGGCAGAAGCATGGAGTCCAGTCAATACAGACCTGGGAATTCAAAGCAAGACCTGGGATGAACTAAGAATAGCTTATATATCTGGGGTTCTTCTCTTTTCCTCTACTAGAAAAGGTTCTAGGGCCTTCAGAATCTATGAATGGGCTGATTGCAGCTAGAGGAAAGAAGGAGATACAATGTACAGATCTGGTTAATTGTCTCTCTAGTACCCATGCCTGACAGAGTGGTAGCAGTGAGGACACTAGTACTGCACTCATATGGTAGTCACTAGCAGCATGTGGCTACTGAGGATTCACAATGTGACCAGTCCAAGAGGAGGTGTTCTGTAAGGCACGTAATACATAATTTCAAAGATTCAGTACAAAAACATTGTAAAATACTTTATCGATTATTTTTGTATTAATTATATGTCAAAATGATAATATTTTGGATATACTGCATTAAATAAAATATAGTATTCAAATTAGTCTCACCTGCTTCTTCTTTTCTTCATTAATGTAACTACTAGAAAATGTGGTGGTACCTGTGGTTTGTATTCCATGTCTATTGGACACTGCTGCTCTAAAGAGAAAATCAGAATTTGGTGATCTATGCTGTTGCTCCTCCAAGCACCATCTGTAGACCAACATCAATCCACACACAACTACTAGTCAAAGAAGACATAAATACAGAAATTGAGAGAATGGCTCTAGAAGCTTCTCTATCAGTTTGACATTGCCATGACATCCAGGTGTGTGATGTTTTATTTTTCATAAGTATCAGGTTATGATTGATTGTGAGATAAAACTATTTTTTCCCACCAGAGATAGAAGAACATGGAGGTTTTATCACAAGATGTCTTCAGTGGGTCAGAGGAAGCTGTCACGTGTTTTCAAAATTCTGGGATCTTGGAAGCTGCTGTCAGAGGTTCGCTAAGTGTGCTCCCAGGAGAATCAGGCTTTTGAGACCCCACAAAGGAGAAAGTAGGGAACAGCTTCCCATCATTTCCAGAGATTCTCAGTGATAAGTCTCTGTGTCAAGTACTAAGATTATTTCTGGTCTCGGAAAGCTAGAAAGGTACAGTTAGTGAGGTTGAGAGGTGTCACGCTAGGACAATATAGGATCCAGATGGCCCTAAACAAGTGAACATCTGCTTTTCAAGGCAGAATTTCAAAATTTCATCCTTCATAGACTGAGGGTTGATATATTTACTCATTTCTTCATCAATTACATTAGCATTCATTGAGTAGTTATTATATCCCAGGGACTTTGCTAAACATTGAAGCTACAAGAGTAAGACATGGTAGCTGCCCACAAAGAGTATGCAATGCAGTAGGCAGTACAGACACACACTTTGTATGTGTGATATGATTTATGGGTCTGCCAAAACAACAAGTGTAGTTGGGTAGGATATGGCTACCATGACCCAAAGAACTGAAGGAGTTCTTTTCTGGATGTTGGGAGAAGCACAGGTGAGGCTGTTGTCATAGGCAGCTCCTGGTAGGGAAGGCAGCAAGGAATTTAAGAAAACAATAAATGGTTTCAGATTCAGATAGAACTAGGTTTGAATTCCAGTTTCTTTGGGGATGGTCATGTGGCCTTGGACCCTACTACTCATTCCTTTAAAATCAAGATAGATACATCTACTCAAGGGATGTTGCTCATGTTAAATTAAATAATAGAAGTTTAGGGCGGCGCCTGTGGCTCAAGGAGTAGGACGCCAGCCCCATATGCCGGAGATGGTGGGTTCAAACCTGGCCAAAAAAACCCTGCAAAATAATAATAATAAGAAGAATTAATTAATTAAAAAATAATAATATAAGTTTGGCACCAGGTATACCCTAAGCACTCATTCATGGTAAATGAGTGCATAAACTTTATAGTCAACATTACTTGGAGCAAGATATTTCTCAAAGTTTCCTGTAAGGTTGGAACTGAAGGTAGGGCTGAGTGGGGCTGGCTCTGAAGACTGAAGAATCACCAGAGTCAGGGTTCTAGAGAAACTATTGAAGAAAGAGTGGGCTGACACACTTTCAGGCTGAATTGCACAGAGACTTATTTCAGCTGATGTCAAATGGGTAAAGGGAGGATACTCAGTCACTGAGGGCCTTGCATCGGTGGTGCTGCTCAGAACATGGTACTCCACAACATGACATATTGAGCATTTTAAGCTAAAGAAATTTAAGAAAACTGCAGAAGCAGGAAGGAAGTACCCACTGGCCTTTGCTCATTATCTCCCTGAGGCAGGTCATAAGACCACCATGAGAAGTGCCTTCCTTACAACTGGAGGAAAGGAACGACCTCATCTTTGAAGACAACGTGTCACAGAGAAAATTCTGAACAAACAGGGCTTGCAAAGTTTCCCCCAATTCATTAACATCATACTTTTTGTCCAATCATATTTCTTGATGATTATCCACTAGAGTAAAAATACACAAGTTTAACTATTTCTTCAGGACTTAATTTCATTGCACAGGCTCCCTTGTCATGTAAAACTTACATTAAATAAGTCTGTATGCTTTTCTTCTGCTAATTTGCTTTGTCAGCTTTCATTTCAGACCCAGCCAAGAACCCTAAGAGGATTGAGGAAATCCATTCCTACCCTACAAGTCCATGAGAAGTTGTGAGTCCCCAAGGCCAGGTCATTAGCATGCTAGAGAATTACATGTGTGAATTGTAAAGACTAGTGTGTATTACAACCCAGCCCACAATATGAAGTGAGTTTACAGACATACAAGTGCTCAGGAAGTGAAAAGGGCTAGTCGGTGTGAAGGTGTTATAATTGTTAATAAGTACTGTCTGTTTAAAATGACTTGAGCTGGGGAAAACAGGCAGCATCTAAGTTCAAAGAGTTTGGTTTACTCAAAGTGTAAACAAATTATGGTTGCTCCTTAAAGAAGCTGACATCTGATTAGTTGTGGAACCCTGTGCCCTAGCTCTGGGACCCAATCCAGATCCAGAGTGGACAACTGGCAGAAGAGCCAGCTGACTCAATGGAACATCAGTCATTTAGTGGCACAGACAGAGGTGACAGTTTCCTGTGCATCAAGAGCTCTGGCTTAAACAAAAACAAAATGAAGGATCTTGGCATTATTCTTGCAGGGCTGTGCAGTTAGCTGGGGGAACCATATTCAATCCCATTGACAATGTCTTTTAAAAACACTATCATGGATCACCACATCTTTATGCAAATGTAGTGGCAGTCTTCAGATCTCTAATTGATGTGTGTTCTATACGTGTTTGTGTGTTGAGAGGGTGTCTGTGTGTAGGAAATAGCACTAGAACCAAAAGGTGTTTTGGGTTTGTTTGGTTAACATTTCATACCGTTACTGTTATTAGATGGACTCAATTATATGACTGCATTCTGTCCTCAGAAAGCTAAAATGGGAAGGATGCCTCTTTGCAGCTTCCTGATGGCATCCTTAGTCTCACCTGATTCAACTCTGTTTACTAATGATATACAGCAAATAAAGGATTGGGTTTTTTGAATTAAATCATAGCTGTGTGCATTAATGCAATCATGGGGTACAATGTGCTGGTTTTATATACAACTTGAAATGTTTTCATCAAACTGGTTAACATAGCCTTCATGGCATTATCTTAGTTATTCTGTTAAGACATTTATATTCCACACCTAGTAAATTTCACATGTACCCTTGCAAATAAAGTGTTTTTAAAAAGAATTTTCAAAATAGTTCATTCAATCAACCCCAAGTTTGGCTAACTTTTGACTTTCTTACTAATTTAACTGAATTTACATAATAGTAGTAGATCCGTGCATGTGTGTAGGTGGAGACTCATCCTCGCTGGTGGGAGGACAGAAGTGTCTACGTCTATGAAAAATGAACAGGAATAAATTTGTATTCTGGGACACTCTGGGCTTTGTTATCTGGATATTGAAAATCACTTGCAAAAGGGACAAGTGCAGAGTTTAAAGATTTTTGATGAAAAAAAGGATCAGATATATGCACTGCAAAGTGTTTTCTGGGAAGATTATATGATTGTTCTTCCGAAATAAGCTTTGGGTGACGGACATGAATATAATGCTGGGCAGCTGCAAATCAGGGAAGCACATCTGGGAGAACCAGGGCAGGTGAGAGGAGGACTGGGTTTTACATTGTATTTTATTTTATTTATATACTTACTTTTTAGGAACTTGAAAGTGGGCCCCAGGCATCCACATTTTTAAGAAGCTCCTTAGGTGACTGATACAGACCAAAGGTCGAGATTCTCACCCACAAATACTCACACAATTCTATTACATCCATCGTTGCAAAAGATAATAGCATCAGATAAACATTTAGAGAATAATTATAAGAGACAATAATTACCCCCAATTCTACTATCTTGACCCAACCTCTGATAACATTTTGGAATATTTGATCCAGATGTTTTTCTCTCTCTTGTGGACAGCTGCTATTTTACAAAGTTATAGCCGTTATAGCCATGTGTTTACTATCTACTAGATTTTAAACAAAACTCAAGGTGGAGTTTCTAGTGCCTTCCTTTGTGAGCCTCTTCCCTGTTTAATACTTCTGCCAATCAGAAGTATCTATCTCTTCCCTTGACACTGGGCAAATCACCCTCTGGATTAACTGTGGGGATTAAGCTTAGGGTGCCTGATTACCTTTGTATTAATTCAGTTGTGCTCTTGGTGAGAGCCATACCTTGTCAGCAAGGCTTGAACTTAAAGTAGCAACGTGGGGGAGGGAGCGGAGATCTTAACCTGGATTTATCCATATTTTCCACTGCAATTTCTATGTTTATATATATGAGGCGATATCAAAGCACTGCTTGGAATCTCTTGCCTCCCAGGAGTTCATGAATCTCTCCCTTTCACTTACACTGCAGGGATATTAAACACATTATTCTGTTTTGATTGAATGCCAGTAAAATTAAATTCCATCTTTCCATCTGCGGCACCATGCGGGGCCCACTGCCTTATGGAAGAGGGAGAGTGGCAATGGAGGAGGGACCCCTTCAGGACACTCAGAAGCATGCCGCATTCTGCTAGACGAGATGAATTTTCCCCCTCTATGGCACAAATCTCAACATCTGCTCTGTCTTTACTTCCCAGACACCCTGACAGGTGTAGTCGTCTTTAAAACATTGCAAGGAAGCGACATATGGCCTGTCAACAGTGAATAAAGAATAAAACCACCCAGGGTGGGGGTGGGGCCGTGCTGCTGATCTTTCAGCCTTATTACTATTTTTAAGTTTGGCTTTCATTTCTCCAGGCTTTGCTATGTGTTCATCTTTCACTGTCCCATCAACATGCTTGGCACAGAAATCTGATTTTCGTTCTTGGCTTTTCCAGCTGTTTCTCACCACTTAGCACCCTCCCTGTCTGTTCTCCCCACCCCCCAGGGAGAGGAAAGTTAAATGATGTTAATCTGCCAAATATTTCTGATCATTAGGAAGCCATAAAAATTAACATAACCATCAGAGGAAATTAATTGCCAAATAAGACAAGGTTAGAGCAGGACGGGGGAGAGGAGGCGGGCAGAGGGTGCTTTGTTTTTCCTTTGTGGTTTTGAGAGAGGGGACGGGAGCAGGCTAAGCCGAGATCTGCTTTCCCCACACTTAATTATGAGAACAGTTCCAGAATCTCAAATGATGCTTGTAGAGAAATCCTAACTGAGGGACGCCCTGGATTCCTTTCTCTTTCTCCTCTCCTCCCGTTTCTCTTGGGGAGATTTTTGGTGATTTTTAAATTTCAGTTCAAAATAGAGATAGTGGGGGGAGAAACCCAGGCCGGCCTCCTGCAGGAAATACCATTAATAATTAATACCCAATAATAATCAAATCCATGGGAGACTCATTACAAGTAAAGTCCTGACAGACCGACCGATGGATGCCGTAGCTTGACTTCTTCCTCAGCTGGCAGGATTAGTTCAGCGGGGATTTGAGCGCACATAAGCAGTGACAAAAAAAAGGATAAATAGCAGGTTTGTTCACGGAAGAGGCTTATTCATCCCTGTAGGGTTTTTTTCATTTTAGGTTTATGGCTTGGTGGGGAATTTCCCTTTAATTGGGATTGTAATATAACAATGGAACCTGTCGACATTTACAAGAGAGATGGGAGGGTAATTCTTCCTAACTTGTTTATTATTGTTACAACCTCGGCTTCTTTAGGAGGTTTTGTATAAAGGAAGCAGACTATCAGGCTGATCAGAGAACAAAGTCAGCCAGGGAGAGAAGAAAGGGAAGAGAGGCTTCCAGCCACAGGACCTACCTGGAGTAGGACCGCCGGGAAGTCAGACTGGATAGCGTTGGTTAAAGGGGGCGTTCTTGGCTATTCAGACCATTTTGCACATACATTGTCTCATTTAATCGTCACAATAACTCTACGAGGTAAGTGTCACAGAGCCATTGTCTAGATGAGGAAATGAGGAACATAGAGGTTAGATAATTTCCCCCAAGTTCTCACTTAATATATGGAGGGTTTGGGATTGCCTCCCCTTGAGGTTGGCTAGGAAGTCAGGTGTGATTTGCTGCTCTTGTCTGGCTTTTTGTAGATGTGAGAAAATGATTCTCTCCACAGTCACGAACAGCGTAGGAGGTGAGGCTCTTCTGAGTGTGGCTTTCCTACGGGCAGGAATTGCAAGCCACTCTACTCTGTGTTCTATTAAATCTATGAAAATCGTAAGGCCTCTTTGTTCAACACCCTCTCAGAGAAAGCAGGTGGGGTCACAGCAGGAAACCAAATTCTACTCAGGTAGAATTCTCCAAAGAGAATTTAACGAAGGGACTGTTTACAAAGGTGTGCACACCTAAAGAGACCAAGTGCAGACTTTGAGAATCCAGAAAGAAGCAACAGCAGCCATTGCCACCAACACCCAATTCTAGGACAAAAATCCAACTCTCAACTCACTGAAAATTATGAAGCGCTGCCTTAATCTCTAAGCAGTTCCACCCCAACCAAGCTGTGTAGATACTTCGATGACATCTTTCATTGGGAGTTTCGTTTTTATAATTAACAAAACATGTGGAATGAACAAAGAATGCTGAAAGTAATGTAAGAAACTCAATAAACAGAACATCACAATTGAGCAATTATTAACATATTCCTTCTCCATCTCTTTCATTTTCAAGGAAATTCCAAGTTAAAATGTAAAATCTTCCCTTCCTTCTCAACCTCATTTATCTTACCTTTTATCTTAGATCCTCAGTATCCTAGATTTGGCGGTATATCATTAGCGTAAGTTGATATTTTTACTACATATTGATGTATTTATATTCAATATATAGATTATTGTTTTGGATACTTTTAAATGTATGTAAATTGCTTTTGTATATGCAACATATATGAATTGTACAGATCTGTAAATAACTTGCTCTTTTTCATTTAAGACATTTTTAAGTTAATTTGTGTAGCAACAGACACATCAGATCTATTTTACTACCTGCATGGCACTCCATTGTATGACTGAACTACAACTTACTTATTCTTCCTTTGTTGATAGTATTTAAGTTGTTTTCAATTTTTCTCTGTCAAAAACAATGCTGCAATAAGCTCTCTTGTACTGTCCATATCTACATGAATACATAATACAAGAAATTTGTCTAGGAGAGGAGTCACTGAGTTATAAAGTATTTCTATCTTTGATTACATGAATAATGCCAAAGTGCCTTCCAAAGTGCAAATTTTTATATTTCCCAGCACCAAATAATTCACATTTCTCCACACTGTGGTTTTAATTTATACCTTCTGGTTCTAATTTATATTTTCTTTATTACAAATGAGGTTGGACTTCTTTTGATGCATTTACTGACCATTCATATTTCTGCTTTTACGAATTTCCTGTTTAAATGGTCCATGTTTTCTGGGCTTTCTTTATCTTACTCTTTAAAGAGGATTCTTGGTGGAGTCTGGTCAATGATTTTTAGATATGCTACAAATATTTATTTTTTACTTGTCTTTGTTATTTTTTTAGTGGTGAGAAGATTTTAGTTATAATGCCATCAAATGTGTCAATCTTTTATTGTTTAGTGTGTGTCTTGCTTAAAAAGTCTTTGTCCTAGTGTGAGTTTATAGAAATATTTTTCTATATTTTCTTCTGAAAATAAGTTTTCTTTTTACATTTGGGTTTTAAATATACCTGGAATTGATTTTTTTCCTAAACGGTATAGGATAGGAATATTATTTAATCTTTTTTTATATGTAATCAATGAGGCCAGTATCATTTGTTGATTAGACCCCGCTTACTCTACTGATTTAAAATGTCACCTCTATAATGTGCTTTATCTATATAGGCATAAGCCTATTTCTAAATAAACTATACTCTTTCATGCATTTATTTTATTATTCCTGTATACCAATACCTCACTCTCTTAATTAATATACTTTTCAGTAAATATTGATAAACATATAGAGTGAGTCCTCGTATCTTAATCTTCTTAGGTATTCTTGGCCTTTGGTGTACAATTATCAGTTTTAGTCTATTAACTTTCATAAAAATCCATGTTATAATTGTTGTCAGAATTGCCTTGGAACTTTATTATTATTTATGGAGAATTTTCATCTTTATGTAATTGAGTATTCCTTTTCATAAATATGTACATAGCATAACTCCAGCTCCTCATTTATTTACATTTTTATGTTATCAATTATTCATTTTGTCTCATATATAACTCTTGATATTACACATAGTTTGAAAGATTTATTTTTAGGTCACTTATTGTTTGGCTGTTACTATAAACAGAGTCGTTTATAATTTTAACTTTCTATTTGTTTGTTGCTAGTATTTAGGATGTGAGGGTGAGGGGAAAATTCAGTTCTCCCCCATCAAAAGTTTGCTGAAAGATGAACTCACAATTAAGCCAAATTCATAAGCGAATTGTATTTATTGTGTGCAAGGGGAGAATAACAGAGTGATTAGCCAGGATGCCCACGGGGGCCAGTAATTTATACACCCTCCTTTTAGAAGGGAGGGATAGATGAGGGATATAGGTAAATCTGTTCAGGAGCAATAAATGGTTGCCAGGGCAGATGAACAGATACTTGGGAGAACACATGGATAAAGTGAAAAGGATTGTCTTGTACATTGACCTGAGGGACAGCTATTGTATTTAAAATGATTTGGGCCAGACCTGGTTGCATTCTTGATATTCTTTCCTAAAACATTGTATTTTGCCATGTGTGATATGCTCCTGTTTATAATGTACACCCATGGTTTTTGACCAAACATTCAGGGAAAATTATTTCATTTTAATTTTTTAAAGGAGGGCAGAAGTGACCCTGTAGCAGGGTTTCCTTCTTCTGTAAGAGGTGTGAGGTGCAGAGCCAGCCACTGTGGAGAAGTTGGGAGTGAGCTGGCAGGCAGATGAGAGTGGTCTGGATGACCGGAGCACCCAACTTCCCCAGCTACCCCTCTCAGCACACCCTCATCCTCACATCCTCTCATTTCCTATTCCCACCCATGTCCATCAGTGGGAATTTGGCCACTGCCCCTCTGCTAAGAACCCCAGAGGGCTTATTTCTTTGGAAGCTGGTGTGAGAGGCCAGGGCCAGCTCTGCCAGGGCTCCTGATGGTAGATCCCTTCCCTTTCTGGGCTGCCTCATCTCTCACACCGCTGATTCTATTCTGAGGCTCCTAGGATGGGGCCCTAAGGAGACGCCTTCCCTGAATCTTCAGGTGAAGTACTCTGCATTTACATTTCTGTTTAATGATAATACCATGACCTCCTTGAGCCATCCAGACCTTTGTAACCTCAGAATGAATGACACCGGCCTTTCCCAAACTTGCAAACTCTACCAATCACCTGGGCTACTGGTTAGAATGAGACTCCTGAACCACAGCCAAATACAACTCTGCAGGAGAACGACTGTGATAGGTCCCTTCAATAAACATCCTAAATAGTTCTTCCTACTGGCAAGTGTGGGACATCATACCAACTCGACTTGGAGTTCAAACAAGTCCTAGGCTTAAAATTACTAACCTGTGGGTGCAAATACCCCAGAGCTTTCATGCTTCTTTGCCAGGTACCCTCACAGAGAGAAACTTCATGAGGACTGAGGCCTAAGGTCTCCACAGGGAGCCACTAGTAGAACTGGGTCTAAGAACGCAGGTCTCTCAGACCCCAGCTCAGGAATCTTCCTTCTTGGTGCCATGTCCTGGTAGCCTCAGAATGAACCCAGCTGCATGAGGAGATGAGACAGTCTGGAAAGGGCAGAGATCTACCACCAGGAGCCTGGGGCAGCCAAGACTGGTCCTGGCCCTGGCCCTGGTCCTGGCCCTTCACACCAGCTTCCCAGAAAATAAGCACACTAGGGTCCTTAGCAGAGCAACCGTGACCACGTTTCCTTGCCAGACATGGGTGTGAAAAAGAAATGAGAGGATGTGGAGACAAAAATGGGCTGAGAGGGGACAGTTGGAGGAAGTTGGGTTCTCAGGTTGTCTGGACCACTCTCATCTGCTTCTTGGGCTCACCTTCTCCACAGGAGCCAGTTCTGTCCCTCCTGTCTCTCAGGAGAGAAGGGGTGTCACTGGGTATCTATTTCTGCCCTCCTTTTGCTGAGGTCCTAACACTAACCACTGCATCACCAGTGGTAGTGTGGCCACTTCCAAGATGGTGGTGGTGGCAGTGTCTAACACAGTGGCAGTGCCTAGTGTGATCACAGTTGGTCATATGGGCTGGAGGATCCTGCAGCTATGGGGCCTGCCTGCTGAGGAGCAGCCAAGCTGGGTGTAGTGCGGAGGAGACATAATTACCATATTCCAGGGTATTATTTATTGTTTTGTGTACAAATACAATATACGAGATAGCAAACATATATATAAATATAATACACACACACACACACACATATATAAATCTCCTGTTGTCTCAGGGTGC
This sequence comes from Otolemur garnettii, assembly GCF_000181295.1. NCBI lineage: Eukaryota > Metazoa > Chordata > Mammalia > Primates > Galagidae > Otolemur > Otolemur garnettii. Next base: position 523,859 of record NW_003852450.1, on the reverse strand, counting down.
CAAACATGAGAGCACCACGATCACTCTGGTTCCTACAATGTAAGGAGACACAAGTAGAAGTGTTAACCCCCAGACTCAATTCAAGCACCACTCTGAGAGTCCGAACATCGCTGCAAAGGCATGAGGAATTTTATTCAAGCTCAGAGCCTGGGCTGCCCTTTAAGAAAAAGCGGGAACAGCCCTTACAAACTATTTAGAAGGTCCCTTTATACCTCTCCCTCTTCCCTCCCATTAGACCATCCCACCCCACCCCCTTATTGGTAGGTAAACCATGTCTGTCCTAAACTGACAGGTACAGGGTGGTCATGTTCAGGGTTGATTGTCTCAGGGATGAGTCTTCTTTGTCTCAGGTGAGCGAATGAGAAGGAAGGGATAAAGGTTGCAAATGGGGCGAGTGCAGAGTAGAGTGGCAAGTGCAAAAAGGGGAGGGGGTCAGGATGTGGGCTGAGTGCACAAGGGGGCTATGGGACAAAGGGCAGGGGGTCAGGATGTGGGCTGAGTGCACAAGGGGGCTAGTGGGACAAAGGGGAGGGGGTCAGGATGTGGGCTGCAACACCTAGGTATGATAAGGTCCTTGATATGCCATGGCCTATTGTCCTGAATAAACAACAAAAGGAGGTAGTTTGACTTGTGACTTGAGTGAATTAGTTTGGGTCCCACAGAAGCAGCAAGTGCTGATGGCTCAAACCTGGGTGGTAGGAGTAGAATTAATGGAAAGTTGTAGGATGTGAGATGTGTTGTAGCAGTGAATTTCACAGGGTTTTTGATGGATTGGATATGGAGTGAAACTGGGAGAGTAGAATCAAGGATAACTTCTAGATGTCTGGCCCAGCAACTTCTGAAAGGTGAGACACTTTGTTAAATTTAGGGGAGAGTTGGTAGGGATTGAGAATAAGAAATGCAGAGTGCTCTCTGAACAGTGTAATTTTAAGATGTATACTAAATATATACATCCAAAGCACAAGAAGAAGTTAATTTTGGATATTTTAAAGATGAGAATAATTAGTATGTACCATATTTCATCTAATCCAAATCACCATTGATTATAAGATAGACCCTTAAGAAAGAATAACTACCAAATAAGCTATGACATATTCCCCTAATAATGGTTTTTCATGACACTTTAATTGGGCATACATCTAAGTTGCTATAATTATTTTTTCTAATATATTTGACAAATTTCCCTGACTCCACTGACGTTAATAAACATGTAATAAGTAATCCTTCTGCACATAACTCAGTCGCAAAATATAAAAGAGATTCTCTTGATGACATCTTACTCTCTTAGGCTTCCTAAAATATTGGGATGTTGCTTGGAAAGAAAAACGTGGAAGTTTTATCATTCCATATTCCTTCATATTGCTTTGTTTCCATGTTTTCCTGCATGAATAGTAATAATCTTTTTAATGCCAAATCACAGCATTAAAATAAACACCACTAAAATCAACTTGTGTAGTATCATCAATCTACAAATTTCTACTGAAGTTGAGGTAACAATGATGAAACTCTCACAGTGCAGGAAATAAAGCTAACTCAAGACCACAGCCTGGGTAACAAGTATTTTAGGATGCACCCTGATTTAGAGATGTATAAAGATGAAATTATTTGTGTCTTAAGATTTGGTAAAAAATGTGGCAATTATTTCCATCATCAGAAAAGTTGAGGTCAAATGCTAAAAGCATCGACAGAGAGGAGAAGTGATCTGAGGTCTGAATTCCGGGACACATCAGCAAAGAACAGTACATTAGCTGAGGAGATAGGAGGGAGATGAGTGGAGTACAGCTCATGCCAAATCAATAAAGAGACCATTTTAACAAGAAAGGAGAGATTTGCTGTACCAAATGCTGCAGAGAAAATGCAGAGGAAGACTAAGAATGGATCACTGGAATTAGAAACATAGTAATTACTGGTGTCCTTAACAAGCGCTGTTTCTTAGGCATGGCAGAGGAAGTAACCTGATTGAATTGGGATTAGGAGACAATGGGAAGTGAGACAGTAGAGGAAATTCTTCCAAGGCTGTTGTTTGCTTTTACTTGTTTATTTTTAAATTTTGTTTTGTTTTTATAAGACGAAGTAGAAAAACCAGAGAAGTAGTTAGAAGAAACAAGAAATTAAAGAGTTTTTTTATATCGGGAGATTTTATAGTATACAAAGGCTCACAATGAAGTTCACAAACTCATCCTTGAAAAAGTGTTACGCAACTCATTGCTGAAGATCACTTGGTCACCTTCACCTTGATCACTTGTACTCCTCTTGGGAAACTGTGCACAGATGCCAGCACCTCATCCACCCTTCAAAGCAATTTTGGAACCCTTTTTCTGCAATGGTCATAAGAACTGTTGTCATGTTCAATGTCCTGAATGTCATCAAAATGTCTTCCTTTCAATATTTCCTTTATCTTTGGGTAAAAGAAAAAGTCATCAGGTGCCAGCTCACCTGAGAAGGGAGGGTGTTACAATATAGTTACTATTTGATTGGTTAAAATCTCTCCCAGAGACAGTGTTGTGTGAACGCTTTGCTTTGGTCATTGGTGAGCTCCTTTGGGATCATTTTTGCACACATGTTTCTCAGGCCAAGATTTTTAGTTCAGATTTTCCTAACTCTCTCTCTGTTGATGTTTACTAGGTCTGCTGTGCTTCTCACAGTCAGCAGCAAATTCTGACACATGATTTGATGAATTTTTGCAATGTGGTTGTCAATTCCTCTCGTTCCTGACCACCCTACCCTCTCTTTATTAGTGATGCTTTCTCATCCTTCAGAAAAACATTTAATCAAGAAGGGGGCGGAGAGAGGGGCTCAGTAAGTCCATCTTACAGATACAATGCAGAGGTCTATGGTATACTTCCTAGGAAAAGGATTTAAATACAACTCAGACTTTTCCTAACAAACACAAACAATATAACCTAATCGTATATGCCCTCATATTAATGTGAAATATTAATACTAATACTAGCACTAAACATTTAATCTGGTAACTGTCAACCAAAATGACAGTTGGTAACTGTCATTTTCTTCAATGCATTATCCCCATAAACTTGGACTAACGTGTCCCTGATTTCATTTCTACTCTTGCCAAGTTTAATGAGAAATGTAATACTTGTTCCTTGCTCTAATTCAAGCTCCAACATTCTCTCAATGGCACACAAAAATATGCAGCAACAATAATGAACCGAGCCACTGCCACATGTTGACATGAACACAGCTGGTAGACACTGAGACACCAAGGTTATGAAACCTTCTTGAGCTGTTTGTACAGTGCTGCCAACATAACCGCATGGTGGCAAGTTCACAAACTTAATTGTCAGACCCTGTATGTGTATGCTAATGAGAATACCAGTAGAGAAAGAAAGCTTGATCATGAAGAGGAAAGAAAAAGCAAAACCCTCAATTAGACCTGAAGAAACAGGATTGTGAGGGTGAGAGGAAACTATCATCTTTTGCTAAAAGATCAACTCACAACAAAAGAGATTAATAAAAGGAAGAGATTTGTTTACCATGTGCAGGGAGAGACCCACAGAGTGATTACCTAATAATCCAGTGGGCTCCAGAAATTTATATACTCTCATTTGAGAGAGGAGACAAGAAATATAGGTGATTCTGTTTAGGGGCCATAAATGATTGCTAGGGAGAATGAATAGATACTTGGGAGAACAGATGGATGAGGGGGAGAGATTGACTTGCATATGATTCTCTTTGGAAATTAAATTAACCTGAGAGACAGCTATATGTTTAAAATGATTTTGGCCAGGTCTGGTTGCCTCCTAGATCCTCTTTCCCATAATATATTGAGATAGCAGGAAGGAGAAGGGAAGTTGATTGTTCTTTTTAATGGGTCTGGTTTTTATGAAGAAAGAGGGAGAGCCCCTTCCAACACCTTTCATCTCTAACAGCCTTTAGTTCAAAATCCTCCTTAGACCAGGGTGTCATATTTGGGGGTGAAATATTGTGAGCTCCTTCAAGATGCAGTGTCCAAATCTCTGTACTACACTCCTACTGTGTAATTATTCATATGTCTACATTTTTTAGCTTTATAGCCGAGATTATGCCCCACTTATGAGGCAGAATAATATGGTGCTTACTCATATGGACCCTGGATGCTGACTCTTGGGATTTAAAACCTGGATTTCAGAGATGCTTAAGCAATTGCTTACTGTGTTCTTGGGTAAGCTATATATTAAATTTTATATTAAATGCTGCAGTTTCCTCATCTGTAAAATGAGGATAATAATATTACTTACTTGTTATGAGAGTCAAAGTAGGAATGGAATGCATGGAAAGTGCTTAGAATAGTGTCCAAATTGTTAGAAACTCGCAGTACTGTTAGATACTGTTACTCAGTATAGAACTTAGTCCACAATGATCATTCATGAATGAATGAATATGATTTTAAAATATCTTTATAGTCTTATTATTTCCTAATATAGCTCTTTCTTAGTACCAGACATAAGCACTGTTCTCTTTACAGCTCAAGTTGTTTAAAACACCTACCTGCAGACATGGTGGGGCTATCCTACAGTCATGATGGTTTCATTAACTGGTTCTGACTTTATTATAGAAGAAAGATTTCAGGGACTGTTGGCTGGATGTTCAGCTTTGCCCTCATGCCCCATGTATGCAAATGGAAGTGGACATGGATCTGTGTATGTGTGTGTGTGTGTGTGTGTGTGTGTGTGCTCACAGGCACTCAGGCCTCTTCCTTCCTTAATCATCCATGCTCTCAGCCCATTTCTATGCCTGTTTCTTTCTGTTCCTTTCTTAACTCCATATAATCTGGATTTGCCTTGCTGTGCTTCCTGGGTTGTAAACTCTACTTAGCTCCATTCATGACTTTGGAATGGGGGATTAAGGTCCCAGGGCTCTCTTATAATTAATGTTCATAATTAATGTAAATATTCTGCAGAGATTTGCAGCACAATATGCCACATGTGGGCCTAATTGGGAGTAAAGGACTTTAGCCCCAATCCTAAGGCCTTTAGGATATGGGAATTAGAGGCATATGAAAGGTTCTAAGAAGACTAATAAGGCATATGAGGATTAGATAATTAATGGATCTAGTGACGTCCTGGAAAATTTAGTAAAAGGGCTTCCCGCCAGTTCTGCTCCTCTGAAGGCAAATTTCTTGATGCAAAACGATTCTTCATTTCTTTCTAGTTTGCAGGAGTTTTCCTCTTGGGGGACATCTAGGGAGAGTATAGCTTTAGTTTGCATTTTCTTACACCTGTGGCCTTAAAATATAATTAAAGTTTTATCAGCAAGGAGCCATGGAGTAAAGTGTTGAAGCAGTTATCTGGATAATCCACACTGAGGAAAAAGGAAATGTTCATTTCTTGGCTTAGATTATTCCACATGGCTTTATTTTTGTGAATCAGTCAATCAGGCAACCAGGCAGAGGATATACAATACATAATAGAAATTCATTAAATATTTGCTGGATGAATGAATCTTTTATTCAAAATACTAATTATTATTGATAAATCTCAATAGTTCTAGCTTGCATTTAAGTTTCAAATGCTGTCATCTGTTGGCTTTGTGAGTTAATAAACAGGGATTAAAAAGGTCAAATATCATTCCCCAAATGGGCCTTAGTTAGCCCAGCTGCAGAAGAGAATGTGGCCTTTTCTGGATGGTTTATGGTAAAATATTATTTTTATGGTTGACCCAGTAACATTCTACTTTTGCTCTTTGATTAAGCTGTGCAGTGTAAGCCTGATACCATGATGAGCTTTGAATTTGGTCAGAAATTATAAATCAATTAAATAGCTAGTTTGCCTCTCTTTAGATGGATTATCAAACTGATTTGCTCATTTTACATATTCCTAATGGTTTTGTGAAGATTTCTGCCCAAATTCTTAATGCTTTGGGGCAGGACATTGGTTTCCATGTTCTGTGGTTTTTTTTGTTTTTTTTTTTTTTATTTCCTGATATTAGTGACTCTGAAGTCACCTTATAACAAAACCTTCAATCCTTGACCAATACCTTCCACAGCTTGAAACCCAGAGATATCCAAAGCAAGGCAAAGAAATACCAAAGAAGAAGAAACAGGACAAAGGTGGTGGACACGGGAAGGTCTGGATTTTGAGTTTATTCTTTTTTTCTTTATTTCCTATTCTTCTTGGAAAGACCTGAGTAAACCAGAAGCCTTGACCGATTGCATTGTAAATTTGCATAGTTCTCTTAATCATCCTGTATCTTGTTTTATCCACCTATAGAAAGGGAATGATTATATCCACTTGCAGGATATTAGTGGGCATCATGTGAAATGCATGTAAATGACTTTGAACATTACTAAACTGCCTAGAGATGTAAGTGTTGTGTCAGAAATGCCTGTGATATGAAGAAACCTTGGTTTTCACCTTGTGGGGGTATCCCACAAGAAGAAACTTGGAAAACTAACTCTATCAAAGACCATGCTATGCCACTGTCCATGCCCTAACTATGGATAAACTAATAAAAAAGGAGGTGGTGTCCTATGCTAGAATTCTGGGACATGCAGCTCCCTGGGACCTTGTCCTGGATGAGCCTGAAGGGTAGCTAGCAACAAGGCAACACAAAAACTATTTTACAATATCAACAAACTGTATCTCGCAAAAGGAAAAGATAATCTCTTTTTTCTTTTTCTTTTTTGCCCAAATGACCCTTGCCAGAGTGGTTGATGGGCTAGCAGAGTCTCCACTTACAAATGTTCTTCAAGCATATGCAAGAATCTGTTCCTTGTCTTGCAATAGTGCATAGGAATGGCATGCCAGGTTCAGGTGACTCTCTGCTGAGCACCATGCTTTATTATACAGCTTAAATCTCCTTCCCACCCACATTTTGCAAGGTCCTCTGCAGTAATATTAAATAGAAAGAGTTTATGTGCTTGAAGAGGGCTAGTTGTAAAATATCAGCTCTACTTCTGAGTAGAAGTGTGGCATTTACTTTTTTGGATCTCAATTCCTGATTTTCTCTAAAGTATGGAAAAATAAAATCTACTTCATATGGTTGCTGTGAGATACCTGGCACATTGTGGGGCTTAATAAATGTTGGGTTCCTTCACAGTGCTCTTTCCTTTTTGTTGACTAAGGAGAGACACATGAATTAACCCTCGGCTCAACTATCCTGATGCCTTTCCATTTTCTTCCTTTTCCCCTCTAGATGACAGACTCAGACACGCAAAGCAAATGTTCCCACCTCTCCCACCACTGCAGCCCACTGACTCAGCAAACAGAATAATCACCCTCCGTAGTACTCCCTTAGAGCTCAGTAACAGGTCATAGACACCCTGTCCTAGGCCAGACAAACCAAAGAAGAAAGAGAGAGAGAGGCAATGAGGGAGAAGAAGGGAGAGATGGAAAGGGAAGTCATTTTAAACTCCAAATTTAGAGGCATTTCTTTACCTTGACAGAGAGACTCTGGAAAGGAAAACTGTGTTTCAGAGTGCCTAGGGAGTAGGGTGGACCCCCGCCCCACCCAAACAAAAGGGTGGAAGGAAAGTCAGGCAGAAAACATTCGAGCTCAGAGTGCACATCCCAGTGAAGCAGGCCTGAATTAGGCAGTGAACAACCTGCTCCTGGGTGCTGGGGGCTGGAGTACAAAGATGAGGGACACTCGGTCTAATCCAAGTCTATCCAAGGGCACGTTCTACGATAATGGAAATGCACCATTCTGCACCATCCATCACGGCAACTACTAGTCACCTGTGGCCACTGAACACTGGAAATGTGGCTAGTGAGACTGGGAAACTGAAGTCTTAATGCCATTTAATTTAAATAGGTCTAAATTTAAATAGTCACGTGTACTGGTGGCTCCAGTAGTGGGTAGAATCTGTTATTGGACATGTGGCAGTATGAATGCTAGACTAGCTAAGAGAAGATGATTTTAATCTATACACTCTTTCCTTCCTGCACTAGCAGAGTTACCCAGGCTGTTGCTGTTGTGCAACTGGAATGTGCAGAGAGCAGGGAGTTAGATATTCAATGTGCCCAAATCCAGCCAAATGAAAAAGGCACCGAACAAACCTCCATTTCTAACTGCCTATCCAGGACGCTGACGAGGTTCCATCCGGGCGTGGTGTATTGGCTTCAGTTTGCAGGATGGCTGTTCAGACTGCATCTGCCAGTTGTCACTAGAAAAGTAGGCACAGAAGGAATTCCTGCTGAAGTGGTAGTAAATACATGATCCCTAAACCCGCTGCTGATCCTTAACCTTCAGCATCCTTTCTAAGAGGATTCTCTGCATGGAGCCAATCCTTCCAAATCTTCTTTTTATGCTCTTTTGAGATCCATCAACAACCATTTAACTCTGAGCCTACCCATTCCAGAAAAATTTTCCAGAAAATTCACACACACACCCAAAGAAATAATTTAAAATAAGACAGAAAAACTAATGAGATTTGATCAAGTATGCATGTTGTTTTCAGAGTCCTGCCAGTTATTGTGAGATACACCAAAATAAGTTAAAGTTACATCAAAGAACTAGACATTTATAAAGAAAAGAGAATGGACCCCGGCAGCCTGCCGGGCAGCCTTTGCGGTGTGTGCCATCCACCGCTGCTTCTTCAGCCCCATGCTGAGCTTCTCTGCCTTCCATTCCGACCTGGCTGGTTCTGCCCACGCTGCTGCTGAGCCCCGCCTCCCACCCCACCCACAGGTTGGGTCTCTAATGAGCCTTATCGCCACAGATCCTGCACTCCAGGTGCTTGGTGTCTGCTCTGGACATAGGGAGCTATGCCCCTGTTCGCCCAACTCCAGTTGTATTCACCTGACAAATTTCAGTGCTCTGATTTCCTTATAAGAATCTCAAATTCTTTGGCCAGCCATTTTACATCCTGCTTAGCTTTTGTTCGTCTCCTCCCCTGCCAAAGAAAACTTTGTTTCTCTTTCTCCCCGCTGAAAACTGAGAATTTTCCCCAACACTCTCCCCACATCCTGGCCACTGTCACTGTGGTCCACTAGCCATGAGTCCAATGTGGATTCCCTAGAATGCAGATGGTAACTGCAGGTAAAATAAAATCTGACTTGAGCACGCCCCTGCCCCATGGCCCCTCCCCTCCTCCTCCCCTTATTGTTGCCTACCCCCACACTGTGCTCTAGCTTGGACTTGGCTGGGTCTTACAGGGCTTCCTCATCCTCCACCAGTTCTGACCACTCCAATCCCAAACTTCCCAGAAGCAAACCTGCTTGGCTTACGACAACCTCCCGATTCAAAGTATTTCATGGCTTCCTGGGAGCCCATTTCAGGCTGTGCTAATGCCTGACATTTGGTAGTTTGACACACACTGTAGTTAGCTGCAGAAAACCCCAATTTCTTCCTTGTCCCAGAGACTGCCCAATGTCAAATACTTCACACTTGGAGTGTCTGTGACATTGAATCGGTAAAGGTCACCAGCAAGGACAAAATAAATCATCCCCATTGCCTTTAAGACACACTTTCCAGCTCATTATGATAAGGTGGCTGGTAATTTTTTTGTCCCCCGCTATCAAGATTAAGCCTCATGTGTGTTAGCAGCGCTAATGAACCACTTGTTCTTGTGTCTTTTTTCTGGATGGTTTGTCACCAGGGCTGTCCTGTCCTGTAAAGCCCCAGTGACAGTGAGTTGTTGACAGAGTATTAGAAAGAGCTCAGATCTTTAAAGCCAGGGATGTGACAGAGAATTTTTTTCAGTTTCTCAATCTCTATAGCCTCTGTGCTCTAACACGATTCCATTAAATCATAAAGATTAGAGCTTGTCAGGCCTTTAGACTCTTTCCTCTGATTTGCAAAAATGAGTGGGGGATTTGTTACTAATTCTTGTTGTTGCAGCTACAGAGGAGGCACCATTAACTATAGCTAAGCCATTAACCTGATTGGTATTAATCAGAAGTGTCCCATGAGTCATATAGGTTTGAGAGGCCTGGATGTTTTTCAGGAGAGGGGCTTTGTGGAATCAAATGAGAATTGATTGATGATCCCAGAGTGCATGTATCCAACTAAAGAACCAGGCGCATTCTGGGTGCCTCACTTTAATGAAAGCACTGTCCTCTCTGCATGTAAAGAAGGCAACTGACCCATCACAAAGACAGTCTGTGCTTTAGTTACTTCTGGAGCACTGGGATTGGACTACAGTGATATAGCAATGTTTACAGTCTCACCCAGGTTTTCCGAGGTCAATGTTGTACATTTTGTGAATAAACAGGTACCTGGTTTATCAAAAGGGTGGGAGGAGAAATAGAAATGGAGGGAGAAATGAACTGGTCCATTCATGGTTGTTAAGTGATAACCTTGGGTGATCACTTAAAAAGTGATAACCTTTTGTGCCCTCCAAAGAGTATTCTTTGGAAGAATTTGGCCAAGAGATGCTATTAAGTAGTAACCCTTAAAGAGTCCCTCCCATGGCTTCCATACATGGAACAGCCAGCACGTTTGAGGCAGACATGAAGGAGTGCAGCCTTCAGCCATGGAACAGAAAACAGAATCAAGGAGTCCACTAGGAGATTAAGCCCATGACCTTGGTGTCATCAGCACCATGCTGTAATTAACTGAGCTAACCGGACAACAGATGCTCCTGACAGCTGAGCTAATGCTCCGCAGAAAATACCAAAACAAAAAAGGCATTCTTCACAGTTTTCAAACTCTATTATATCCAAAGCATTCTGATTTGCTGAATGGTTACCCTAAAAAATGATTATTTTATGTCTGTGCCAGCTAAAGACCCTGGTATTTGAGTAATTACTCAGATTACTAAATAACACTTACATTGACTAGCATTCCACAAACAGTGATTTTAGATAGGAACTTTTTTAGTTGGAAAAAGTGGGATTATGTTAGCAAAGTGGTTTCTAGTAACTGAAGCCCAATTAATTTGCTGTTCCCCACACTGTCCAAATATAGATGGCCAAGATTCACAGCAAAGAGAAGCAAAATGTGGTTACAAAGCCTCCATTGGCCCAACCTCCTATGAACTTAAAAGCAAACTTGAGAAAACTTATGGCAAAATATTTTACAATATATGGAAATAGATAGGCCAATACTATGGTATAAAAATCTAAATCTCTGGAAATTCGATGAAGTAACAAGGAAAAAGAAAACAAAAAGATGAGGAATAGAGTTAGCACACGTGGTACAAACCAGAAGGTCCTGCACAGCTGTCAAATGTGTTCTCCAAAGTGGTTGTTTAGTTGAATTAAGAATAACAATATTTATAAAATATGAACACTTATTGCTCAGAACCTGCATAGTGGATAACAAGAGCTGAGATAAAACTATGCCAAGTTTTCTAGTAAAGGGAAAGAGCACTTCGTGATGGAGCAGGTCAGACTTCTGCTCATCACATCCCCATGGTGGGGGGCGGTATATTAATGCACGCCTCATGGCTGTTGCTTTTAGTATTAAAGAGATAGATCATAGAGCACCTGTTCTTCTGTTTACTGACACTTGGCATGCACTACTTGGATTGTAGATTAAGTTTCTTTTGCTTAGTTCTTGACTTTTTAACTAAATTCTGTCTCTCCTTAGAACAAGGATTAAAACCCTATTTCTTTATATTACCTAAAGCTCATAACTCAGATCATTGCACAGGTAGGCTTCTCAAAAATGTTTAATTAACCAAGGTATGTGACAGCTGTCATTTTGTGTGTTCAGTACCCCTCTATTTTTTATACAACATCTTCTAATTCAACCACACCTTCTCCCATGCACATGGTTACAAATGACTGGGAGCAGCCATGTTCAAACATTGAGATCTCAGACCCTTGGCCAAATCCAAAGCTAATTAAAGGTGAGCCTACTAATCCAATCTGTGCATACCAGACTCCTTACTTACCTGTGGGAATTGGGAATTGAGCCTAAGCTACTCTTGTTAACCCAACTGAATTCTTCAATAGTGAATCTTATTACAACAGGCACTCTTGATATTATTGAGAATGTCATTACTCTTTGAACTTAAGGAAACTGGCCAGTTCTGTGGAAACTAGAGAGGAAAGATTCACAAAAGCAAGAAATGAGAGGCAGAGAGAGAGACTTCATGGTTTCACTCACACTTTATTCCCTGAATAAAGTCTCTTGGTTCTATAAGACATCTGTGTATCCATAAAAATAAACATCATATTTTTTGTTTAAGCTAGCTCAGTGGATTCTGCAATTCTCAGCCAGAAGTGTTAACTGAGACAGTGGACTGTATTAATTTAATTTGCCAATGATATTTATTCATTCATCCCATAAATACTTATTGAACACATACTATGTGCCAGGTATTAGTCTAAGAGTTTGAGGTGCATCATGGGACAAAACAGATTTCTGCCCTGTTCAATGCCATATGACTCCTCCCTGTGCTTTGCCAAGTAAGAGTGATGTTTATGAAGAAGATAGTATCTGGGTGTATTAGCATATCTGTTTTCAATCACTTGAAAGTTAAACAGATGACAAAGGGACTTGACCTAAAAGAATCAGGACGGGAGAAGCTACCAAAACAATCACAATCTGATGGAAAGTAGAATATTGAAAGTTGTCTAAAATAGTGTTTAGTGTTTCTCAAACTTTAGTGTGCATTCCAGCTCTCATCTGGAGAGCTTGTTAAAAACACAGCCTCTGGGCAGCATCTGTGGCTCAATGGAGTAGGGTGCCGGCCCCATATAGAGTAGTAGGTGGTGGGTTCAAACCCGGCCCTGGTCAAAAACTGTGAAAACACACACACACACATAGCCTCACCTACTTTCCAAGATTTTCATTTAATAGATCTGGGGTGTGGCTTGAGAATTTGCATTTCTAATAATCCCCCAAGCTTCAGAGGTCTAAAGAATGCAAGAGCCTGACATCCCTGGAGAATTATTCCAAATGTTTAAAGAATTAACACTAATCCTTCACAAATGTTTCCAAAAATAGAAGAGGAACAAACACCCAAATGCAGGTACATTTGGTGAAGGTATAAACAAAAAGTAGTATATGTGTATAATGAAACATCATTCAGCCTTAAAAAGGAATGAATTGCTGACATTGTTATAACGTGGATGAACCTTGCAAACATTACGCCAAGAAGCCATTCACAAAAGGCCACATGGTGTATGATTCACTTATATGAAATGTCAGAAACCGGCAGATTCATGGAGACAGAAAACAAGCTAGTGCTTTTCAGGGGCTGGAGAGAGTACAGCAGAGAAAGTAATTGTTAGTGGGTTTCTTTTGGACTGATGAAATATCCTGAAATTAGGTAACAGTGACAGTTGTATAGGAGAGAAAAGATTACTTTCCTCATCTATCACTAGGGTCACGGTAGAGACTCTTGTAATAAAAGACAGATTAACAAGAAAAAAAGCATACATATTCATTTAATAACTTTTGTGTGACATGGAATCTTCAGAAATGAAGATCTCAAGAAACAAGGAAAACTGTATTGGGATGTGTGGGTCTGCCGAAGAGTGGACATCCACTTAGCAGTATGATTGGAGGATGAAAGGGTATGATCTGAAGCTGATCAACTGGGGGGACTTAGGCTCATTAGTCCAGATTCTTCTTGGTGTCTCTGTGTCACAGTCTTTCCCTCTGGGCATAGAGCAGGACACCTGTCACCAGAAGTTCTGTTTCAGAGAAGAAAGGAGATCAGAGGGTGACTTTTTAGATTTTATGGTCTTCTTCAGAGAAGAAGAGCAAGGAGAATTCTAGTTCTAAGGCCTGTTGCTGGAGAGATGGGGGCAGGAGAAGATCAGCGAGACCTTTTCCTTATGTAGTTTGCCCAATTTCCTTCAGCTTAAAATACTCAGAATACCAAGGTGCCATATTTTGAGGTAGCATTGTGAACCTCATGGGCTGCATAACTCTGTGAATACACAAGAAACTGGATTATATGCTTTAAAATAATATGTAAATTATATCTCAATAAAGCTATTGTGAAATTTTCTAAAAAGGAATTCATGAGCCACTTTAGGACTGGTAAGGATTGGCATTTACTGGGAACTTGCAGTTATTAGAGGGCTCTAACCCTAATTAGAGACTACTGCGGATCAATGTGGAAGCAAGAAAATACAATCAAGCATCTCACCTTCCAAAATGATCCTCGATTCTCTATGAATAGATCAATAAGAAGATCATGATTTTAAGATTATGCTTATGCTACAGACTCATATGCAACTGACATATACCATGTGTTTGTCTCACAAATTCTTTAGACAACTGGGACTAGTATTGTCATATTAACATTACTTTTAGGCAGTTCATACACCCCTCCCTCATTTTCATGGGATAAAATATAATGTTCTTTATGTGAAGCTGGTGAATTGACTTGCATGTCTCCTTTGGTGGCTCAAGTACAGATCAACTCCTAGAAAGCATTATAGAAACACAGCACACTCAGAGTATCGCAGACTAAGAAGCACATCCTGCACACAGACAGTGCTCATGTGCAGAAAGAAGCACAGCCCGACAGTTGAGATCAAGGACTCTGGAACCAGACTTCTGGCTATGAAACCAGGTTTAGCCAGTCCCTTGCTGTGTAGTCTTGTCCAATTGACTTCTTAACTCTTCAGTTCTCTAATCTGCAAAATGGGAATAACAACAGGTAATTTCCTACCTACTTACAGTTTAAGTTTGTTAGGAGGATTAAATGGCTTCATATTTATAAAGCATTTTGTACAGATACCTGGCACATAGTGTGCCATGTAAGGGTTTAAGTAATTCTCCTGGGTCCAGTTTGGATAATGTTTCCATAACGATGTCTATTTGGGGTGTACTGGGTTACTATGAAAATTTTGAGATGGACTATGTTGTGTATTACTTCACCTCCAAAAAACACAGTTGACTTAGCCTTCTTCCTGATTCCCTATGTAAGTTTCACCTTGCTCAGCTTGTCAGTGTTGCTGGGGGTCTTCCTTTGTTTCTGTCTGTGCGTATTTTATATTTCTTGATTTTTTTGTATCTCAAAACTTTTGGAATGACCCACATAGACACCTTTAGAAATGAAATGACCCTTCTAAATTGCCCTCTTTTCTTGGATACTTCTGTTTTCTTAACCACACAGAAAAAAAATTCTTAATTAGACTAGTCTCTGTTTAAGATTTACTAGAAAAAGGGAACTTATGAATATGATTTGGGTACATAGAAATGAATCATTAGTACATTGGTTTCAGTATAACATACATTGTGCACTGTGTTCTATCTCTTACAAAGCCAACAAGAGATTGGAAGGATTTGTCTTTTCTCTGATGTAACTTCAAAAGTTTTTCTTACCATGAAAAATATGCTTTAAGATCTATGCATACTAAACTCTAACTCATTTAATCCTCAAATAGGCATTATAATCTCTGTTTTGCACATGAGGGAGCCCAGTCTCAGAGGATTTAAGTGACTTCTTAAAGGCCACCCAGCTAGCAAAAAGGAACAGAGACAGGATTTAAACCCAAGGCTGTGTAACTTTACTACAATGCCTACTACTTCCTATATTCCTCCACTCTTCACTGCACCTACAGTAACCTACCAATCATGCATTTTTGCCTTTTAACCTTATTTATATTTTTATTTGGTAAAAATTCTTGGTTGTGAACTCTCTAAAATGTAAAGTATTTCATTGACTTTCCCTCTTCAAATTACAGAAATTAAAAACCTTAGGTAAGAGGCTAAAAAGTTGGGTCCTAGAATTACCCCTCCCATGTGCCAGGCATGAGGGTAGATAATAAGTGAGACCCAGCACTGCTCTCTGATGCCTTTGCAAGCCAACCAGCAAGAGTCACTGCCTAAGTACTCACTTCTCTTAACTATGTTTAGGGACCATCTTGACAATCACTTGTCAAGCCTCAGTGACTGACCACAGGTCATTCATTTGCCTCTCCTCAAGGATGCAAGACCCTTCTTGCCTCATCCTGAGATATTAAAGAAAGCTGCTTGACTGTGGACATCAAATTGATTTCATGCCAAGATTTCACTCAACCACGGTGACAGCTGTTGACGAGTCAAAGCCTTACAAGAAAAATAAACACATCTCATGCAAAGAGTCCTTTGTTTTTGATGCCATGTTGAATTATGCACCTTCTCACAGATCTGAGTCTGGCTGTGACTGTTTGCTAGGAGGCAGAGTGGAGGCATGAAAGGCCTCAAATTGGAATGGCAGAGGTGGTCAAAGGACAGTGGATTCCAAGGTGATGGAAAATTTAGAGCTGGAGGAGAACCCTCTTTCTTTCTGTACCCCTCTTCTTCCTTTTGTCATTGAACCCTATGAAACCCATCCCGTCACTCTCTGACACTTGCTTCTGAATGCTTTGAGTCACTTATTTGTCTGTCTTCCCCAGAGAGAAAGCCTGCTGTTTAGAAAAGGTTTAAACCTCCTTGCAATATTCCTCTCTTCAGTCATGTCTGCTCAAGGTGACATATGTCTCAGGACAAACATTCTTAGTAGGCATCCCAGCAGTTTGGCTTGCAAAAAGTGAGGGCTGCTCACAGTTAAGGCCTTTGTCTGTGGCTATTTTCTCTCTACTCACCTAGCCTGAGGGACACATAATCACTTCTCTGATGAGTATCTTAGCTTTGGTGGTTTCCCTGAAATCTTTTCATCCAGCTGTGTTTACTCTTTTTTTTTTTTTTTTTTTTGTATTCGGTCTGAAGAAGACAGAGAATTTGCATAATTAAGAATGACCTGAGCAATCTCTGCTAATGCCTCCACTAAAACCTCTGACTATCCCTGTTAACTAATTACATCTATCATTGTGCCAGACAGGTAAAAGACTCCTTCAGTCTGTTGAGACAACATTATTCACCTGGGATTATCAAAGGTTTCAATTCTGGCCATTAGCTGAAATTGCTTGGGTCATTCATTATGGTAAATTCTGTATCCTTTCCAGACAGAGCAAAGTAAATGCAGAATCAGGAATAGATTAAATAGCCATGCATCAGGAGCCTCATTTAGAACCTCAGTCCCCCTTTTTTCCTTAGAGTTAAAGGATGAAAAATGAACAGAAAACCTTGTGTTTTCCTCTTCTTACAGCAGTGAATAGGGGAGTTTTTGCTTCCAGAAGTTAGAGGTGACTATTCTTTCCCCAATTTTATTTAGCCTTTTCCATATCTGGCGTAACAAATCAATAAAGAAAAAAATAATGGCTCAGCACTTGTAGCTCAGCGTCCTGGGTGCTGGCCACATACACCGGGGCTGGCAGGTTCAAACCTGGCCCGGGCCTGCCAAACAACAATGACAACTTCAGCAACTGTAATCCCAGCTATTTGGAAGGCTGAGGCAAAAGAACCGTTTAAGCCCAGGAGTTTGAGGTTGCTATAAACTGTGACACCACAGCACTCTACCAAGGGTGATGTAGTGAGACTCTGTCTCAAAAAAAAAAAAAAAAAAAATAAGAATAAGCTTTTGGCTTTGAAATTAAATTTCAGAATGAGATGACACCGTGACTCCCTTTTCTCAGTTTCCCCTTATTAACCAGGGATTACATTCTAGACAGGGACTTGAGTCACTGCTAAGACAGGAAAGTAAGACAGGTATGTGGTCACAATGAAAGTTCTGAGACAGACCGTTATTACCTGTTATTTCATGTCCAAGAAACACAGTGGACAGCGTCCTTTCTGATTCACCCAGGCAAGTTTCAACTTGCCTGGCTTATTGGTCGCAGAGAGGGCTTCATTTCTTTCCATCTTCGTGGATTTTATGTGTCTTGATTTTTGTGTGTCTCAAAACTTTCATAATGGCCTGTAGTCTTCAGTTGAAATTATTCCATCTAAACTGAAAACAGAACAAGGAGAGGCAGATTAAAGGTGAAATTTAGATACAAACAAAGAGGGAGGATGAAGAAACATCTGCGTGATTGTTCCTGGGTTGGGTATTTGTAGCAAGGCCAGGCGGGACACTCGATTCCTTTGGTATCTGCTTTCTATTTTTCAGGCATATGGTTTAATCTGCTTTGCCCTCAAGAATTCAGCAACCTTGTCACAAGTCAATGAATATATTTCTGTGTCAATTCAGAGGCCATTAGACAGAAAAACTACTATGGGCTTGGTAAAAGGATGTCAAGTAATACACTGAAATATGAGTCGCTTATGTTCAAATCAGAAAGACCAGTCATAGAAAAATAAAGATAACTAACAATTAAGGTTAGCTAATAATATTGTTCACTAATCGCATGATAGTATGACTTCTTGCACAAACTCAGTATCTAATCATACATCCAATTTATCTTTTTTAGACACATTTTCATGGGTAATGCACATGGGTACTGGACTCATTAAGTGTGTGCTTGCCTTGCAGAAAGAGCCAGCTGAGAGATCACAGACCAAATCATTAGAGAACCCAACACATTGGTTAGTGAAAACGTCTATATAAGTGACTAAAATCTATTTTTTCATTCAGTTCTTGGAAATATGAGATAAGGCATTTTTTTCCTAGTACTCAAAGGAAGTTTTCAGTCAGGCCCAGAAAATAAGATGGAAATTGGGGGTGAGCAGGATGCTTCCTGCCATCATTCATGTACCAAATACGTATTGAATTCCTGTTATGAATGAGGCTGTGAACTGCATGCTAGGGATGCATCAGTTAAAAAACAGACAACAATCCCTACTCTTGTGGAATTTGGTTTCTATTGTGGAGAGACAGACATCAAAACTTCAGCGTAATAAATAAGAAGATTATACACTGTATTGGGAGGTGATGAATGTCATGGAAGCAAAAGAGCAGGGTAAGGGGGATCCATAGTAGAGGGAGGCAAAAAATAATACAATGTGAAGAAGAACTTCACGGAGATGGTGACACTCAATTAAAGGCTTGAACAAAGGTGAGGAAGTGAACTATGTGGATACCTGGAAGAAGAACATTTCTGGCAAAGGGAACAGCTAGTAACAAAAGTGTTCAGCTAGTAGTTCATCTGGCCTCTTCAAGAACTGCCAAGTAGGCCTGTGATGTCTGAGAAAAGGGAGGGAGGGGGAGAGATGTAGTACGTCAGGTCAGGAGGTCAAAAGGTAACCATGGGAGTCTGACCTGGGGGTCCTTTTAAGCCATTGTAAGAACTTTGCCTTTTACTTTAAGGGAAAAGCGAGGTCATTGATAAGTTTGACAAAGGAATAAAAGGCACTGATTTTCATTTTTAAAGGCTGACTCTGGCTGCTGTCCTGAGAGTACCCTGTGTAGAAGATGTGGGGAAGTAAGAAGACAAGTGTGGAGGCAACTCTGGAGAGTACTGCAGAATTGCAGGAGAGAGAGGACTATACTTAGAGTCGAGGCGGCAGCAGAGGAGTGAAGCAGTTGGATCATGGATACTTTATTAAGTATTGATTGGTCCAGACTGAATGAAGGGTAAGAGAAAAAGAGGGAAGTCAGTGATGACTCTACTGACTTTCTCTTGAGCAACTGGAAACAGGGGGGTGCCATCACTTGAGGCAGAAAACATGACTGTGGGTACAACTGGTTTGAGGAAGAAAATAAGAGTTTAGTTAGAGATCTGTTTGATTTGAAATTCTAGTCAGATACCGAGTGAAATGTTTAGTAGGTACTTGGATATTCTAGTATGAAGTTCTAGGCTGAAGACACAAAAATTTGCGATTTGTGCAGGTATCATTTACTGGATACAGGAGTAAATAACAATAGAGAAGAGAAGGAGCCAGAACCCGAGGCCATGAGTATTGCAGCTGTACAATTTGATGAAGAAGGAAAATAAATCAGAAACGAGAACTAAGAAAACTAATCAGTAGGGTGTTGGAGTATCCTAGTGAAGAAAGTGTTTTAACCTTTCCAATCCAATTTTTCTGCCACCCGCATACTCCCTGACTCTTATTTATTACTTTCAGGAAAGAGGCTGGTGGATTACTTCTAATTATCCTACAGTTTTAAAAGAGAAAAACATAAATATGAATTCACCTGATGATTGTACCGTCTATTTTAAGTTATACAAAATAATTAAAGTATTTTTATTTATTTTGGTTTATATTTTTTGAGTGTGATTCTTCTTGAAGCAATTTCCAGGATTGAGTCCAGGCTTCTTCTTGCATGTCTCACAGTAGCCAATTCTTTCTCTCCTTTCCCTCCTTCCACCTTTCTCAGTTCCTCTCTCTGCTGCAATACATGCAATACTTCGTTGACCTTTTTTTCCTTTTGCATTACAAAATGCACATTCTCATTTATCCTTTCCTCACTGTCGGAGGATGATGGTCTTCCCCTCTTTCTTCAATTTCTGTTCCTCATATTGCTTGCAAGATGAATGATAAGATTTCTTCTGTAGAAAAGATGTATCTGTATTGTTTTCTCCACTCTCCTTCTTATCTAATGAGTAAAGGATGTAGCTGTTCATGACTGCATCTTCTGTCAGCCAGAAGAATAATTTTTTCACCATTTCTAGGAGCTTCTTGTGAATCTGCAACATCCACAGTACTAATCAACTCCATCCACTCTTCCCATAAACTTTGTGTATTCTAAAGTACCTATTGGTTTTTTCAAATTGAATCAGATGTTTCTTCCTATAAGCAGTGATCAATTGTGTTTGAGAGCCAAAGAAGACACTCAGCATTGTCACTAACCTCTTGTCATGGAATGAGAAGAACATCATTTTGAGAAGAACACATTGATAGGCACATTAATTTTCAGATCACTTGCAAAATCCTTCCCAGAAGCCATAACTGTTCTTGTTATATGTATTTTCATTTTTTGCAATTCCTGAGCAAGTTGAAGGCTTGTGCAGAATACAACCAAAAAAATGTGTCAGATGTCTTCTGACATTGGAGCAGAACAGGAAGGTCATTATGTGGATGAATTCCAACATAGAATAGGAAGAGTTAAGCAGAAAGGATTGAACAACTGTGTCAAGAGCTGGTCGGGTAAGAAGAGACCTGAGGATTGACCATGGGTTTAGATAATGGAGGAAAGTGATGACTTTGATAAAAGCTATTTCATTGAAGTAGAGGCAAAACCTGAATGGATTGAGGTTAATAGAGAATGGGCATCATGGAATTACAGACAGAAAGAACAGAGGCCATTTTTACTGTAAAATAAAAGATGGATAAAGAAATGTCAAAGACAAATACATGATTTAATATGTTCTTATAATGTGAACATTCTTTTAGCCACAACCCATATAGAGGTTGAAAAGGAACACTGAGAAAGGGGTTTAAAGGAGGATGGGAGGAAAACTTGGCCTGGTGAACCAGGAAGTCTAGAGGGCCCATAAAAATGTGAGTATGAGGTAACCTAGATAACCAATGACCAATAAAAAGAGATCATCTTTGAAACTAATTCATAGCTTTTATAGGAATGTCATAACCTAATTATAGCCTTAGATTATGGGAAGGGAGTGGGAAGGGGAGGTGAGGGAGGTGGATGGATGGAGGGAGGGTGACTGGTGGGGTCACCTCTATGGTTTATCTTACAAGGGTACAAGTGAGTCTTTCTAAAAGCAGAGTATAAACATTTTAACTCAATAACTAAAAAAATGACATGAAGGTTATATTAACCAGTTTGATGAGAGTATTTCAAAATGCATATGAAAACAGCACACTGTACCCCATGATTGCATTAATGTACACAGTTACGCTATAAGAAATAAAAAAAAAGAGAGAGAGAGAGAGACCATCAATGACCAATAAAAAAAGGCAATCCTGCCTGGAGGTACAGAGAGGCCAATGAAAGACTTGCAGCCAATTTCATATGGCGTATGGGTGTGTCAGTAATTAGAATGCAGTTCCTTGGGTGGAGAGCCCAAGACTAGTTGAGTCAGTTTCATGTTCTGGGTGGGTCAGTCAGTCCGTGAAAATTCAAGATCTGGAATATAACTCAAAAATTACTGCTAGATTTAGAACACGTGATGTTATTTATGGAGAAAAGTTAAAAAGCTACCACCTGTGCCCTCTACAGTATCCAGAATAGAGAAGCAAACAAGGAGAGACTGTTATCATGCAAATGAGGGGCAATGGCTGATTTTACCATTTTAGCTAAGCCTGTTTCTTCACAGTTTTGGAGGTCCTTGCTTTAGTTCTCACCTTGCACCCCTTCATTGATCTGTAAGAGCAGATTCATCAATAGTTGGTAACATCACCAAAAAAATACAAATAGATTCTTACATGTGCTTCCTGATGAAAGAATACATTAAGTTCTAGAGCAGTGGTTCTCAACCTTCCTATGCTGCAGCCCTTTAATACAGTTCCTGTGGATCATGACCCACAGGTTGAGAATCACTAACCTAGAGTGATATATACCACCAAAGGGATCAGATGTGAAAACAAGCTACTAGATCAGCATCATCACAAGTAGAGAGCAGAAAAAAAACTAATGATGAGATAGGTGAGATAGTGAAGCTGCCCTTACAAATTGCTAAAGGGGTGCACGGCAAGAACTAGAGTACAGGCCCCCAGGACTCCAGGAAGGAGCAGGCTTAGCTAATAATAATAATAATCAGCCATTGTCCCCTTATTTGCTTGATAATAATCACTGTTCCCTCTGTTTGCTTTTTTGTCCTAGAGTAGTTTTGAGGTATCTCCAGATTCTGCATTCCAGTAATGGACCCAACAAGATCTAGGAACTGTTTCAACCAGTCTTGGAGCCTCCAACCAAGGTCCTACATTCCAGTAACTGACCTGCCTGAACAGAGGCCCATAACAAAGGATGTTTCCATCCTGAAGTCAGCTGATTAGCAGACCCTAGTTGCCTAATCCCATGCCCAGCAAACTGTCTTTAAACATCCTGTTTCCCCAATTCTTAGAGAAGTAGATTTGAAAATTTCCTCTCATCTCCCTGTAGAATAAACTACTTTTTCTACTGTAAACCCTGCAGTCTCTGGATATTTGCTTTCTCCTGGGCAGCGGGCAGATGAACCTGGCTGGTTAGCAACAGAAAAAATTTCTAAAACATTGTTCTTATGTATGCAAGAGAGACTCAAAAGGTGATGTCAGTGTAACAATAAGGATGAATACAAGTAGAAGAAAAGGCAGACACACTGGATACGGATATGTAAGCGGAAGACTAGATGTGGTGGTAGGGATCTGGTATATTCAGAATGCTTAGTTTCTTCAGTGAAGTAGGAATCATACCTCAGTTGAGGATGAGGAAGAGAGATGGAGGGGAATGAATGAAATAGGCATCAAGGAAAGTGAAAGAGTTGTTGATGGGCCAGGGAATACTGTCTGATTTTTTTGAGCAAATTATTTTTCTTTAGTTAAACTTCTCTGGACACAGGTAATCATGGAGGGACACCTTATAACCTTTACTGATAGCATAATTCTTTCTGCCTAATTTCTCCCAGCATTTCTCAAGAAGTGGGTCCTCATTGAATGTCACTTCTTCTTGGTCCTCTATTAGCATGTCAGACATCATCATTGGCAGTGAGTCATTGTCTTTAATATGTATTAGTTGTGTTCAATTAGCTACACCAGAACATTCCCTAGGGTTGCCTTTTCTCTGTGGTTCTTGGTTAGTGTTAGCCATAGAGCATCTCGATATTTGGAAGGCAGACATGAAGGCGTGTCCACGTTTGCTCTCTGAAGTATGCACTACAATGGTCCATCAGGCCCTGGCCACACTGGCACATCCCTGCCCATCAGGTGGTGTGCCTTCCTACCTCGGACAGTTTCTGGTCTTTGCAAAGCACATATCTCCTTTGGTTTCTCTATGTCTGGGGCCAGGTGTGTGCACATCATTATGACAAAGGTCTCAAGCCTCTCTCCTCATCAGCTATGATGTCGAGGTTGGAAGCAGTGACACACAGAGAGATTCCAGTTCATCCTTATGGGTTCCAATTTGTCCTGTGGGTTACTATTTGTTCCCGCTTTCATTCATGTCCAGCTTTCCTTACACACTTCCTGTCGGGCTGCCCTAGAGCAACTTCAGGCCCCAAAGCAGAGGCAGGGCATCAGGTGCCCATGACGGCATAAAACCCAGTCCCTTTAATTACCTTTCATTTCATTCCACTCACAGCATTTTTGCGTCTCCTATCGAACCCTGACTCATGTAGCATAGCAGCCATTGCCTGCTCTACCAAGCCAGCTCTCTACACAGTGTGACAGCTCCGATGGCCTCTGATAAGGCTGCCTGTATAAAGATTGAGGGCTCCTCCCTCTTATAGCCGCAAAATGCTGGGGACAGCTGGTCTGCCCAGTTCCCTCATTCTGTGGCAGGAAAAGGCCAGGGTCTTTGTCCCCATGGACGTTTCTTTCCTCAGGTGAATTAAACTTACAATTCCTAATATCAGAACAATGTGGTTGCCATACGCCTGAGATGAAATGCTTTTTATAAGAGCTAATCAGATTCTACATTAATGAGAGAAATATGAAGCTAATCAACACCACAGAAGGTCTCTAGGCTCGGGCCTATTAAACTTCATAAAAAATTAATGACTGAAAAAGCAGACTCTTTTGTAAGGGGTCTCTTGTGGTTGGATAAAGGCCTGAAGTCCCATTCACCTCTCATTACATTGAATTAGCCTCACTTTCTAACCCAAAATATAATCCATCAAGTGGCATTTTCCACTGGGTGTTGGACGGCCAGTGTTTGAAAACACTTGTAAAATATTTATTGCTTTCTCTCCTTCCCTTTCTTCCCTGTATGCCCATCCCCCTCCTGCGCTTGGCCAATCCCCTCTCACCTCACTCACTACGACTTTTCCCATTTTAATTAAAGGGATTTGTACTCCTGAAGCCCTCTGGGAAATGTTTTCAGTGACTGTGGTTCGCAGCTGCCTCTGGAGTTGCTTGGCAGGAATCCCCCCAGGCCTTTGCTCAAAGCACGTTCAGTATCCACTTGCAGAAACTGGGAAGGGTAAGGTGAGCGTTTAGACCAACTGGGTTGAAAAATAATCCTACTGCTCCCCTTCCTGAACTCAGGTGCACTTTTCTTTGTATGGACGTTGGCTGTGATCATTGAATAGCTTCAAAATGAAAACAAAATTTATCTACAAAGCTGGCGGCTTCAACTTCAATTAAATCCAAATGCCCACCTTCCTCTCCTGCTACTTTTGCCCCAAACCATAATTCACCTTAGTTGGGTTATTGCTTGAGGATAGAGAAACTCAATTCCATTATTCACCCAGCAGGATACCACAGCGGCACTTGGCTTTGGGAGTGAGCAAGTAGGTAATTATACGTAGTGGGATGGGGAGGGGGGCTTCTGCATGGGTTCTAACCAGAACATTAACCAGTAAAATAATTCCTTGACATACGGAAATCTTTTCCACATTCAAGGGGCTCCTGAAAGAAATGGCACTGCCATTGGAGGCATCCCATCTATAGGCGTTATGACCAGGATGCCATGGCTAACAGAGGACAAGGTCCCAGGAAAACATCTGGGACCCTGGAGAGAAGTGCATTGTCCAGAGAAAGCTGAAAAGGGCAGAAGGGGAGTGAAGTGAAAAATGGAAGCAAACCAAAGGAAATCTTCTCACATATTTTGGCTGAAAAACCAACCCTGAATCTACAGCTTTTTAAGAGCTTCGTCCATTCATCCACCCCACTTTTAGCTCACCCCCCTCTAGGACACATCAATGGGCCCAGGCTGCCCCACACTCTCCTATGTGTTTTTAAATCTTGTTTATTTTTTTTTTGAAGATTTTAAACTTGGATGCAGCTCTGGGGATTCTTGTAATACAAGCTATTAACAGGCCTCTGTAGCATGTGCCAGAGGAAGCATGAAAAGGGGGGGCCAGCCCACACTGGCAGAAGTTTTGTCAAGAGGCGTGTTTTCCTGATTGCAGTGTCAGCTCGCATTTCTGTTTCTCGGCTGACACATGCCTGAGGTCAAGAGCAAGGGTACTTCAACACATGAGTTCATGCTCGTGATTCAGGAAATGCTGGTTCACACTAAAGTTCAGTATGTCTCTCAAAGGGGCTCTGGGAATAAACTGAACACATTGATGCATTCAGTAGACGACCCGGTATGACAGTCCCTAAAACCCTTACTTGTTCTGTTTGCCGTATGATCGGATTTATAAACAAAACTTATTCATGAAGTACAAAATGTCCTATTTACCCAATGGTCAGCCTTCTAACCACAAAAATCAGCCAGGATATAACTGTTAATCTGGAGATAACAGAAAATACACAAAAAAGTTAAAAAGCCTATGTACTGTCCTTTATAAGAGAGACACTGGGCTACTTTCAGGAGGCTTGACTTAAAATCATATAACAAGCTTTCAAAATCTTATTCCCTCTGATAATATTTGATTCCATTTAAGCTATAGTCTACAGTAGACATAAAGGAGTTCAGTATGGAAAATGAGAGGCTCCCAGAAGCCAATACATTATGAAATGACATCTAAAAAGAGCCAAGGAGACCTTGAAAGAATTACCAAGAGTTATTGGATATACAAGTGAGTTTGAGGGAAATTAAGGAAGAAGATAAGCTATGCCCTCTATCAGTAAAACAAGCCTAAGTAATCTTTGTACTAAGGCACAGTACATTAACTGGTGTTTGTGACTCTTTCTCATCGAGGAAATTTTAAATTGTTTCTGCATACTATGCTGAGTAAGGCAACGTATTTTGTTATAGTTGTCCATAAATTGTGTGCATGCCCACACACACTCAGACACAGAGTGGCATTTTGAAATTATAGTCATATACATCACTACCATGAATCCTCTGGTCCACTCTTGAGAAACTTATCGCTATTTAACCGTGTTTATTGACCAACATTCTCTGGCACAATCTTCAATCTGACTCCATGTGTTTCCTACGATTGTAGCCATTCATAAGTGATATGTACAAGCATTGCCATTTTTTAATATCATGTTAGGGTACATTTGTCAGTAATGAAACTGTGATAAGTTAACCAAACTTCTGTCATTGTTTGGGGCTTCCCGTTCTCTTGTACCTCTGAGAAAGTTCAATTCCCCAGGCAGTGGTGGCTCACCCTCACTGCTGCATCAGTGTCTACGACCGCCTCTGCCTCAGTTGTTGAGTCCTTCAATATCAAGTCCTTCAAATCAAAATCAATATGATTTTTGCTAGTGAATGATATTATCACACTGACCTAAGGAATGAGGGGAGTGGGACTATGCTCTCCTAGAGGAGCAGAGATATTTCCCTTAGTTCCCACGGCAGAGCGGAGATGCCACCACTTTAATGAGATTTCTAAAGGCCAGGAAGGTGATGGAAGAAAATTACTCCATAATACAATGACTTACTTCCTACCTGACTACTGGCTACTACCCTTGAAAGCTGTCAGAACACACTCCATAATGTTGTTACAGATTCCTCAATTTTCTGGAAGCTTCCAACTGGAAGACGACTTCCTTCTTCCTCTGCAAACAGAATCGCCTTCGCCCTAAAATGATGCTCTACCCTCCATGTAGGAGAAATTGTAATCTTCATCCACAGAAATAAGACCCCACCTGCTTGCTAAAGAACACAATGGTCCCATACCAATGCATTTCTCAAAATCGAAATCACTTAGCCTCTATTTTGAATCAATTCTCCATCCCGAGTTGAATTTGCGAACACAAAACTTCAGCCATTTCAAAAATTCTTCTATCTCACTCAGCCTATACCTTGTAAACACCATTAATTTTTTTTTTTTTTTAAGATATGGGAGTTTCACTACGTTGCCCAGGCTGGAGTGCAATGGCTATTCATTGGAACAGTCATAGTACACTACAGCCTAGAACTCCTGGCCTCAAGCAATCTTCCTGCTTCAGCCTCCTGAGTAGCTGGGACTAAAGGCATATGCCACTGTACTGGGATAACAATATTTTTTAAGATATTATGTGTATAGCATGTACAAAAATGCCCATTAGTGAGTTGCATATTTAACATACATCATCTAATTTAATCCTTACAACAAATATATGAGCTATATAGTTTATATTTTATTTTTATGTTTATTATGTTGACTAGAATAATAAAACTTCAAGGAATTAAGTGGATTATCAAAGGTCACATTTTTAAAAATAATATAATTATGAGACAAGCTCAGTTGTTTTCATTCTCAGAATTGAACAATTAGCCTTAATAGCATCTTAAAATTTATAGGCGAATGCAGTCTCAAATCCACACACAAAAAATAAGGTTTTTTTTTCTCTCACGCTCTGTTTGAAGTAGCAGTGGATATGTCTCTGAGTATGTTATGCAAGAGAGATTCTATCTACAAGGTAGTTATTTTCTAAGGCGGTCCCAGCACACACTCAATATTCAAGCCTGTATATAATCCTCTCTCTCACTGAATCAGGATGGCTCTTTGACTCAGGATAAAAGAGTACAGAGCAAGTGCCACGGAACTGATGTCATAGAGCAAGACTGAACCCCAATCGGGCACTTAAAACAGGTGTCCAGCTGTGGATCAGGAACTACAACGCACCTCACTCGCCTTTGCAGTTGAAGGTGTCTGTTGCATTTATCCAATAATTATCTTGCTATTAGACATGAACTGAGCTCACGTGGGTGGCAGATAACTTGTCTCAGATCAAGGAGAATCTTATTCAGGAAGCTGTGACCTGTCAACACCTGGGCCTGATTTAGATGATGAGATTCTGTATCTCGAGCCTACGACATGATGACACTCTGGAGGTACTAGAAAGAAGATCGAACGTATTTTGTGTGTGAAGAATGTAAATCATGGGACCCCTGTGATTTAACTGAGCTCACACACTACAGAATGATGAACCCTATCTAATCTTTGTCTCCCAGCACTGCTCTGCTCTGCCTTTCAGTGGATTTTGGTGAAGCTTTTTAGCACAGCTTCAAAACTGGGGAAATGTCTTGAGGTGGAACCTGGCCAAGTAAGTACATGAGACCCCTCGAATATACGATTTAGTCACTGTATCTCTACACAACCACTAGATTCTCTGCTGGTTTCTCTGTCCCCCAACAGTGCTTTCATGTCTGGGACAATATCAGATTGCCCAGATTCTGCAAATACCCCCACCAAAGAAAAAAAAAGCAATAGCAGATCATCAGCTCACTTTTTCAGATTTTCGGTCTCTAGAAACTGGTCTAAGTGACTCTAGTGTCATCTCATGATGCCATTACACCAAGGATTTCTGTTTTCTTCTCTTAGTTTCCCCCATACCCTCAACTGGAGCATTCATCTTCTGCAAACTGCTTTTCTTAACTACCAATCTAAGATGGCTGAATCCGCCATAACTCCCTGTGAACTACCATCTTCTTAGAACTTGTCACTAGCTTAAATAATCTTACTTGATGACTTTTCTTGCTTTTTTTATCCCCACATTTTTTTTTTTTACCACAATGTAGTTTTCTCTATTGTTTTAAAAGGGCATCTTGGCTTTTTTAACTTATGAATATTCAGGTAGAAAGAGAACCCAGCACCTAATGGGTTCTTAATAAATAGCATGTTGAACAATGAATGTTGAATAAATTGAATACATGAATGTTTGAAGGAAAGAGACACAGAGTCTCTCAAACCAACATCTCTGCTTTTCCACTATTTTGAATTTTACCATAGCCAAAAAATAAAATTCTGCACTCACCAAGGCATAAACACTTTTCAGCTAATTTGTGCTTTAAGAAATTATAAACTAGGGTGATCGTATCCAGCAAGAATAAATTCTTCTTCACCAGATATCCAATTTATCCAACAATGTGTCTTCAAGTCAGACAGCCCTGTGTCATCATCTTCTTTTTTACATTTTCTTGTTGTTGCTGCTGCTGCAATGTGTGGTCTCATTGCCATTAAGGTAAAAACTATTACCAAAAAGGCAGCCTCAGCTGTGTCCAGCTCGTACTAGTTCCACTCAGTTCTGTTTTCATGCAAAAGGGTTGGTAATCTAATGACTATGGAGCTCTTTGTTCTGCCTAACCTCTCGTTTTATGTTACCTATGCTCACAAAATTCTCTGCTATCCCTTTTTGGTTTCATCCATCATGGATAATACCACCAACTGATCATCAATAATATTATAAAGAGAAACTGGAATCACCGTTATGATGGATGAAACGATCTCTGCAGACTGAAGTCACTATTAGTCAGCCCTCTGTCATTTGTCTGGTGACCAAAGAAGCTGCAGGGCTTGATGACAGTTTGCAAAACTTTTTGACTCTTGCTGGCAAGACTTTCTCTTTTCAGTTAAATATCAGTAATTGACTCGCAGTGATTTCTGTCTTCTTCTTTGAATTTCCACAAGGCATTCAAATTCAAGAATTAGAATTTGCTATGTTGAAAATCTGAAGGTTTGTTGCAAACTTCTGGCCACGTGTTTCCTGTCTATAATACGATGACAATGACCACTGTAGACATGATACTGCAGTGTTTCTGTTAAAAAAGTGCCTAGTCTTTGCATCATCTACTCTGGCTTCTCCAAGAATAATCTCTTAGGGAAATTCCATAGACTTAAGTCTGGCTCATTTAATATCCTAGTGAGAGCCAGAACACTGCAGAGTGAATGCAGTATTTCACTTGTAACTCTTAAAAAATTAATTTCATTAGTTGCTTAACAGGGGAGGCCAATAAACTGTCTTTGCCTCCAACCAAGCCCATATCATTTGAATTGAGAAAAAGGGTCTTCTTTCTGGGAATCTCTATAATCATCAATGGGAGTCATTCTCAGGGTCAAACAGGGAACAGGGACTAGATGAGCAGACAGCAGTTGGAGATGTAAACTGATAGTCTCTCTCCAGTCTTTGAAACAGGCTCTGCTTCCACAGATGCCTTTCATTTTCTCTCCCTCAAGATTCAGGCCTGAGATCAGAAGCCCCTGGGAAACAATTCCACTGCACTGCAGGATACTTACCTTGACAGAGATGCCAGGATGAGTTTTGGCATTTGCACAACTTTCTGCAGTTGGGTCATCTCTAAGAGGAAAATTATTGCACCCTGCTGACCAAATGTCAGGATTTCAAAAATTACTGCACATTTCACCAGTACATGTCTGATATTTGGGGGAAGTTTGAATCTTACCCATGAGATTGAGAAAGCCAGTTGATTACCTGCCATGTCCCTCTTAACAGAGTACCAGCACTTTGAGGAGAAAAATGGCAACCCACCTTTAGTGTGGGTACCAGTGGCCTAAAATAGGAGTCTGTATCCAAAGACAGCACTGCTTAAATTTAACTCTTGATGTTGTTGAGGATTGTAGCAGGAGATCATTGCAAATGCACAATCTAGCAAGTACGCCACTATGGGGAGTTGTTGATAGTGATAGTGAGGAAGACAGCACATCTGGATAATCTGCGGGAGAGTCTGCTAGGCTTGGTCATTAGCTGGAAGGACTTTGTCCTGCTCATTAATCACTCTCCAGGATGCATACTGGGGGCTGAGCAAAATTAAAAACTACTGCATGACATAAAAATTGGGGATCGTTTGAGAATAGTCAAAACTGAGTTTAAAAAATACAGAAAGCCAATGGTTTTATGCAAGTATGAATTGAATATCCTAAGAAAAACTAAGATGTTAATAGGCATTATATTAAAAAGTGAGGCGTTAAATAAGAATGGGGAATTCTGGATTAAGCACAAGTAGAGGCTTTTTTATTCTAAGAAATCTGTGTCTTTAATCCATTGGAATAGCTCAAGAACTTTCAACTTCATACAGAAAATGACTAAAAATACTGTAAGACCTCCATGGTTGACCAGTTCCCTTCATTGAACACTGCCTTAAGTTAACCTAATTTTCATGGACTGGACATGCTCCACATGTGTGTGTCGGTACAGAAAGCCTAGTTCCTTATGTTGACCACCTCTATATCTTGATCGGTTTGTTACAGTCCCTTGGTGGTCATTGCACAGAGCTTCTACTGTATGTGTATTACTGACCCATATATACATACACAGACACACATCTCTGAGCAAATCTTAGTAGATTATGAATACAGCATTTGTTGCAGAAGAGTAATGCAGCATTTTGCAGCAGTTTGGAACTCCAGAAGAAAATCATGTGTTAGAGCCTCTGGAATGTACCTTCTAAATTTCCCAATTTCTTCTGCCTATATATTTATATTTTTAAAACTCTGAAGTTAAATGACTTATCCAAGGTCTTTCAGCTACTCGGTAACACAGCTGAGACTCAGAGTTGCCTATAAAATATTAATTTTTAAATCCTATTCAAAATTCAATTTTGCTTAGTCAGTATTTGTAGGGTAGCAAAGATGCATCTAATAAGATAGGAGAAGTCTATGTCTTTGTCATTAAAGTTATTTATAATCCCGTTTTTAAGAGAAGGAACAAGGCTTAGGAAGTTCCAGAAACTTGCTTGTATATCTTCAAAACAACTAGGAAATATCAAAGTCAGAGTTCAGATCCAGCCCACGTTGGTCACAAAGCCCACCACACTCATTCCATTGCTTTCCACTGAGGCGCAAGTGGTCAGGATGCTGTCTTATTCCTCTCTGCATTTGGAACAGCTCAGACAGCAAGTAGCACCTCACTGGAGCTGTGCTGGTGTTTGCCTGAATTCATGAGACAACTCTCTGGGCTTTGATAATGCGTAGAATGTCGCTGAAGAAAGAACCAGAGCCACTCTTCTACACTTGAGATCTTGATTGCTAAGCAGGCTAGGGATCAGTGAGGTGGAACAAAGGGAAATGAGCACAAAGTTTAACTCCAGATGAACTCCAGCTCTGTTCCCGTCCGGTACTTCTGAGCCTCTGCGTTCTTCAATGCCTTTTACCAGGTCTGCCTGTGGGGCTTCGCTGCTCCACCAGCTTCTTGTGGAGGAAGAAAGAGAATAGGGTGATGCACACGTCTTTATCTCTGGGCACTTCCAACCTCCCACCTTGGGGTAGACAAGCTGACTGTGAGGAGGGTAGAGATGGGCTGCAGGGGAGAACAGGCAGAAACAGGTGATGAGCACAGAAGAGTTAGGGCAGCTTGAACTAGACAGGTTGGTTCTCTCCCCTAATTCATTAGCACGTGCTCTATCTTTCCACACAGCATGTGCCTATGGCAAGGGGCAGCATAATTTTTTCCAAGAAATAAAAGGGAGAGGATGGTAAAAAGAGACGAAGCATGGTGCCTTATCTAAATATTACCTAATACCGGCTTAGGTTTACAGGGCAAACACACATACATGCATCTGCTCAGACAAACAATTCAACAGAGCCACGGAAATAACACTGACCCTGAGCCCAGAAGAAATCAGGTATCAAGTCTGAAAGAAATTGAATGTTCCTTGCATTTTCTTTCTTTTCAATTTATGTTCGGTTTCCATGGAAAACGACAACCGGAATGTGGCGGGAAATGATGTTTCCTCTTACAGAACACTGTTCTGCTGAATTGACTGGAAGAGTTTATATTCACTATTAGGTAAAGGAAAGTTGCTGCTGTTTGTCCAAGTGATAGCAGCAACATCCTTAGATTTTTTTTTTTTTCCAGTAAAACCGGAAATTTAGAGAATTGCATGCAACAGTGAGTAACAGGCACAGGAATCATCTGAAAATCCTGTGAAAATGCTGATTCCGATTCATGCAGTCTGGAGTGGGCCCTGAGATTCTGCCCTTCTGACAATTTCCCAGGGGATATTGAGGCTGCTGATTTGTAGACCACACTTTGAATAAAAAGAGAACATGACAGCCTCCCGGTAGGCGAACACGTGCTGTGAGATCTGAAGGGAGAACGAGAGACAAAGTAGAATCACGCTGGCAATTTCTGACATCTCCTAAAAAGGCAATTGGATAGAAATCCATCAGCTGGCTCAGGAGCGGACCTTTTCCCACCGACTCAAGGGTCCTCATTCCCTCTCAGGGAGGGATAGGGAGAGGGAGGCCTAAGGAGGATCCCTCCGTACCCGTGTCTTCTTCCTCAGGTGGCGAGGATGTATTTAATGGCAACTTGTGCTTCATTGCCCATTACTGACAGGGCTGTGAGCTTGTCACTGCCCAGAGTGACAACTGATCGGTTCCTCCATTCAGCCCTGCTATGAGCAACCAGATTAAATTTATATACTCCTTCACCCTGTGGAGGGGTGTCCTGACATCCAGGGAAAATTGAGGGTAAGGAGGTCACCACTGCCTTATTTGAGCCCCAAACCCTTTTCTCGATAGTGTTTGACTTATCCCAGATACATTTTAAAATCTGTAGCAGGAGTGAAGAGTTGTAATTGGTTTAAGGTGCCCAGAGACTTCTGGGCAGGCAGGATCTAAGTCGTTGCCCCCATAAATTACCAACAGCTAAAGTATGAAGTGTAGAAAATGAAGCTTTCGGCACTGGCCAATGGAACCAGCTTCTGCTATTCGGAGAGACTCGAGGTCTCAAATCCCAGGGCCCCCTGGAACAAAGTAATCTCTGCTTTCTGTACAAACCATGTCTCCCAACGCCCCAAGGGGCCCACCTCCTCTTCTCTTTATTCTCTGCAGTATTTCCCTGTCCTGCCCAAGGGAGTAATCTGCAAAATCCCCATCTGAACCCTTGCTTTGTAGGACAAGGAGTTTCTCCTCAGCATGAAAAGTTCAGCAGATTTTAAGCCCAGGTTGCCGTAAAGGTTCTCTTCCTTCACAACCTGAAAAGTCTATTTTTTTCCCCCTTAGGGCTGTTACTCACCCATAAGCCAGCTAG
>NW_003852450.1:457935-488728 GCF_000181295.1 Otolemur garnettii | reverse complement strand
GCCATCTTTTTGTGGTGTGTCATCTCAAGCCTGAGCCATTTGCTCCAGCCACATTCCATCCTATATACCTCTCCTTCTGATTTCTGGCTTCATATATGTGTGTCATTCTCGTCACTGATGCCCAGTTCCAAATCTCTAGATACAATGTGGCTCCTTGTCTCGACTATATTTGCATTTTTCCTCCCTATATCTGGCCTCCATGGCCATTCTTATCCAACCACCAGAATCATTCAGGCCAGTTCTCACAGAAGTTATTGCCCCAGTCAGCGCTCATCCTATACCCGTTAACGGGAACCAGACGCAGAGTGCTCACGTAATTTGAGTGTTGTTAAACACATTTTGATTTTTATAAATACAGGCAACTTTTATACACAGTGCAATTTGGTTTTATGAATGATTGCTTGCTTACCCGTGGCAATGCATTCCCGATGTCAGGTATCTTGTTAAATTTAGTTCTAGGGTCTGGACATTTTTACTGCCAAAGCTGGCCTTCCAAGAGCTGTCACAGGGAAGGCCCAAGGGAGATTTCTTCTAGGACACTGCTGTGAAAGATGATACAGATGAGAGAGAGAGAGAGAGAGGGCGGAAAAAAAGCAGAATCCCCCGTGAGGAGCCAATGCTTTTTAGCTGATGGCCTCATAGTCATATTTCCATTTAATTTGGAATTTCCGTAAAGATGCCATAAGTGATTTGGATTTGCCTTCAAGAGAGCAGACACGTGGTATCTCGAACCCACGGAGTCAATGTGCCGTACAATCGATAAAACACATTAAATGAATTGCTTCAGCTCCCCCACCATGAGAAAGTTTTAATTCTCTTTGCTGCTTGCTGCACAGACCCAGCTGTTGGTTTTAAAGAAAGAGAATAAGAAGAGAAGAAAATGGAATTTGTTCCTGAATGATTAACACAGCCTAGACCTCTATTCAGCAAGTTATATAAATGAAGGACATTTCCTCCCCCTTTGAGTGGAAAAACGATGCTTTGATTGTGTATAGATTGTGTGTCTCTTTCTTACTGAGTGCACATCAGAAGGAATGATTACAGCTGTAGTCTTCCAGGGTTAAGTATCTTCTCTGAAGCAAAGGGTAGCTGTGAGCTACTTAGTTGGTTAGGTCAGGAGCAGAGCATTCCAGGGCGGTGAGGAAGTGTTGAGAGGAGGATTTTCCCAATAGAAAAGCACTGTACCAAATAATCACCCGAGAACACTGGAATCTCATAGGAGTTATGACAAGGGAGTCCCGAAGGCCAAGGCCTTGAAAGGTAGGGTAGCTATGAACTTCTGCCAAATTGCTAAAAAAAAAAATGACTAGTTTAACCAGTTGAAGAGGAGGCACTGCAAATGTGGATTAGTCAAAATAATGTCAAACGTCATAATTTTAATATTAAAGGCTATTGTGTGTTAAATCCTATACTTCTTAACATGCATCATTTCATTGAATCTTGTGAGGCTGTGTTTTTATTTACTAGCCTAATTTTACAGATACAAAAACAGAGGCAGAGAAAGTAGAGTTCTCTCTGCCATAGGGCTGACTCAGTGGCAAATAAAGACTCCAACCAAGGCAGGTGTCCTCCAGAGTCCACGCCCTTAAACCACTCATGACAATGAAATGAACAAGAAAGAGTATATTCCTTTGTTTTTCTTCCTGTACTTTGATCTTTTTTGGCAGATGGGTACAAGCTGGCCTCATATATTCACAAATACATGTATCATATAACATAGAAAGCTTTTGTCTGTTCTGAGCACCCATCCTGAAAGCACAGCAACCAAAGAGGATACAGCAGGAAAAGCTGTTGGATGCTAGAGGAGTGTCAGAGGCTGAAGGCATTTCCCACCCCACTCCATGGAGGGAAATTACTTGAGTTTTAAGCACAGACCCCTTTCTCTCCCTCTGACATTGATGGAAAGATGTCAATTAGTCTGGGACTGACATTCTTCTAAACAGAAGGCTTTGAAAATGCCACTAATGCAGGCAGGGGTAGGGAGCTGGGGAGGAAACTGATTGCTGAGATTCCGTAATTAATTGTGTGGCATTTGGAGTAATGTGACACGCGTTCTCCATTCAGCCCTCACTCTCTAGGGAAATGTCATTGCTTAGAATTTCTAAAATGCAAGAAGAGTTGAAGAAGTAGATAGATCATCTAGTTCAGACCCTCCAATTAACAGGTGAGGAAATGGAGAGATCCCAAGAGAGGGGCATGACAAGCCCAAGGCCACAGAGCTAGTTAGTGTTGGAGCCCAGCAAGACCTCAGATTGCCTGACTTCTATCCCAATGACCTTTCCACTTCATGTTTATGTTGGTTTATGTTGCAACACCACAAAAGAGTCCTCAGAAGCCCAGTCACCAAATCGCAGTGCAGAGTTTCATTACAGCAGTGGAGAACAGAGAGGTCAAAAGAATAGAAACAACATCCCACTCAATTATTTTAATGATGAAAAATATCTAAACAACAGGGGGTGGGGAACCCATCTGTTAAGCTAATATTAGAAGAACTGCCATTAATTGGATTGCTAATTTTAATATTTTATAGACTTGGAGATTCCTAAGATTTTAAGACTATTGTTGGACTTGGAAATAGTATTTGGACATCATTGAACCCAAACCCTTTGAGCATAGATGATGAATCTGAGCCCCAGAGAAGGGGCAAGTTATCCAAACAACTGAGTTCATCAATGACAGACCTGGGCAAGAGTCTGTGCCTTGAGCTCCCATTCAAATAAATGTCCTCTTACCTACATCATAGTTTCCATTCAAGAGCTGTACAAACTGAGGGTGGAGAGGTCAATGATCATTCCACGGAAGGAGTTCAGGACATTTCACCCCAGAGTATGATTCCTTGGCATAAAAAGTATTTTGAATTAAAGAATCTTAGAGCTCAACACACCATTTGAAGGGCTTTCCCTCGACCTGCATTGTCAGGGCCATCAGAAGAACAATTGACTTCCCTTCCCCTCCATGTCATCTCAGTATATTGAAAGAAAGAAAATCATGAATGCAACCAGATCTGGCCCAAATCATTTTAAACATAATTCCGATCTCTCAAGTTACTTTTCCAGTCAATCTGCTTCCCCTCATCCACTCCTTCTCTCAAGTATCTATTCATGTTCCCTAGCAACCATTTATTGCCCCTAAACAGAATCACCAAAAAGCAGGTATAAAAATAACTGGATCCCATTGGGATATTGAATAATCACTCTGTGATTCTTCCCTTGCACATGGTAAATAAACCTCTTCCTTATTAATCTGCCTTAATTGTTAATCTTTTAGCAAACTTTTAGGGAAAAAAAAGGGTAAGTTCTCCCTCACCCCAGGACAGCCAACCTAGTTTCACTTCTTTTCTTTGAAGAATAACTTGAAACCATCCTTTCTCCAACAAGTAGTTTTCAAAAGACAAAGTGCAAGGTGAAATTTCCAAACTTGAACTTCCATGAAGGAAAGGACTTCCAAGTTATTACCTGACAGCCACAGCAGAATGAACTTTATGTGAAATCCTCTTGGCAAGATCACTCCTTCAGAAGGTAATCTGGAAATCTTCCCAGCAGGAGCAGAGATACTGCCAATCTTGTTGAATACCTGTGAGCTGGGTCTTGCAGCTCACTAGGGCTATGGATAGAAAAAGGCCCAAAATCATCTTTGAGGAATCACAAAATCCATACTGACAAAGAGAGGCAGATCTTTGAGGAGGGATTAATGAATTTGACAGAGAAGGTGATGTTTAAGTAAAAGTTTTCCTGTTTAACAGATACAGAAAAAAGAAGCATTTCAGGCAAAAGCAACGTGTGTAAAAACTGGGAGTGCCCTAAATTCATGTCATGTTCAAAATAGTCCTCAATAAATCTACCTACAGGTAAAAAGATACAAATCATCACATCTTATCTGGGCTGAGAAAGAGCACTTCACCTGAGCCTATGAAACTGTGACCGCGATTGGCTTGGTGAGCCAAGTCCACGACTTATTTGCCTGGCAGTTGGATTTCCTTTCTCTAGGGATCCTCCTGATTGCTCTGCATACCAGGTTGCTGTTAGCATCAAAGGAAGTCATAGTTTAATCTTGTAAATCCTATCAAAGCCCTGGGGGATTCCTAGTCTGTAAGAGCCCATCCCTAAATCCCAGGATCGTGTTTCACCGTCAGCCTGTTCCACCTGAAGGAGACACTGCTCCTTTCCATTCATGTCAATTGTAATATGACTCGGGCGAGCTGCTGCTTCAAGGCAGTAAATATAAGTTTTGAGTTGAAAATTATTTTCCCAATCACCCACCCTACCCTAGCCAATTCTTGTGCTCCTAGCCAGCTGTTTGGTAGCACTTTAATGTCTTTGAAGTCTTTAGCCTGCTCTGAGAATGTTTAAAATCAAGAATATGGGTTGCTTCTGGAGAATTTTCTTTTATTCCTCCTTATTTGTCTTGTACTGAAACACCACTAACATGGCAGAGATTTGAAGGTAGTTATTGTATTTTTTCCCCCAGAAAGAAATGTGAAAACAAAGAAAGGAGATATCTAATAAGGGACATCTTTTCACTTGCAGCGTGCCATTTTCCCACAGTGAATGAATGAATGTGTTGCAAACAGCATTAAGAAGAAAAGTCAGGCAGGCTCGTGGAGGAAATTCTACCAAGGCCAACGACCACATCATGTTCTGGCTTCTCCCTCCTCCTCCATCTTACTCCCCATTACCATTTGTGGCCAGCTTACCGGGATGTGAGGAAAGGGTTGTTCCTTGCAGCTGCTTAATGATTTCGTAGTGTGGTATGATTTTCAGTGATTAAATTAAAGAGAGAGAATGAGGTGGTAGAGTATGACATCCAAATCGAGAAGCATGTCAAGAAAATAGGATTCGGCTTTGTATCCTTTCTGAATTCCTTTCTAATAAAATCCTACCTTACTCCTGGGGGTGCGGGGAGAAAGTAAAAGGAAATGGGAATCAGAGAGTTAAGTATGGGTTCTAGTCTCTAATTCTGGTCCCAGTCTGAGCCTTAAGGCAAGTTCTTTTTTCTTCATCTAATTCCCTAGACTAAAGTGGGTTTCTATGCTACCCTTTATACCCCCAGGGTTTTTCTTAGGCTAAAAAAAGATCAAAGAGAAAACCACAGAAATGCCAATTGTGTCCTTGCATTTTGCATCAAATGAACAGCCTGGAGAAATATGGAGTGGCTCAAACCAGGACACATCTCGTGCCAGCTCTGGAAAAGGCGAGCAAAAATATGAGCAGGGTCAATTTCATGGGTCATGCTTACTGAGCCAATGGCTAAAATATTTAATAGGTGAATGAAATGCTGCTGCTGATAAAAGATGCAGTAACTTATTCACGAAGAGCATGTCTCTTGAAGTTGAAAATGAACACAGAACAGGAAGTTAGGATCATTTGGTAAAAGGTCTCCGTCAGGCAGGAGCAAGATGGCTGGCTGTATTACATTCCTCAAGATCTATGGGAAACAGGGACAAAATCCAACTAGCATATGGCTGGTTGTGTGGGTGATAAGAAGTGGAGAGGTTTGGTTTTTTTGCATTTGACTTCTATAAGATACAAAGAAATAGGAAGACAGCCCTACTTTAATGCCCAGAAACATTTCCTAGAGCGTCTTGATCGATTCCTTATGGAAAACAGTTTGTCAAATAAAGAGTACTGGAAGAAGAGTAAAATGCACAGGAGAAGCCTCGTACATATTTGCAAGTATCATCCCTTAGCACAGGCTGGGTGCTCCAGTACTGATTTCCACTTCTTAAATTCCTTCTATACTTTCCTATTGCCAATTTCTTTCATGAAATATATTCACCTTCACCCAATGGAATGGAAAGAGAAGCTATAGTTTGCAGAACTGTATCATAACTCATGAAACACATCAACTGCACCAAACCACAGTATGCAAGAAAACTATAGAAACCCAAACTCTTGCTTCCTAACATCACCTCCTCATGCCCCAGATGTTCTATATGGCTTCTGAAAAACTGACCTTGGATCATAATAAACCTACACATACTCAGGTGTTGGGAAGTTTAGACTACTTAGCAAGCAACCCCACAATCTATGAATTCTAACCCAGCCCTGCCAAGACCCTCACATGGCTAACGCTGTCACCTCCACCTCCACCCCAAAATCTGTAAGAATTTTTCCCTAACTGATTCCTTTTAAGATACCTCACAGTTCCCTGGGAAGTGTGTTCTCCCTTGACACGGTTGGCTAACAAACTGAACTTTGC
Organism: Otolemur garnettii; assembly: GCF_000181295.1. NCBI lineage: Eukaryota > Metazoa > Chordata > Mammalia > Primates > Galagidae > Otolemur > Otolemur garnettii. The sequence goes on along the minus strand of NW_003852450.1, from coordinate 482,530 downwards.
CTACACGCGTGTTCCTGGCACTCTTTTGCTAGTGGATTTTAATGCTAATGGCTCTGGAAACCGATGTAAGGGCTGCTGTTGGCAGGAGATGAATGGTCCCAGTCTATTCTCTCATCCTCTTCCCTCATTCTCTCAGGCTGTCTTCCTGGCTCACCTTTGTCCTAACAGGAGAAGTTCCCATGCCTAATTTCCTCTGGCTCAACCATGTTCTTCTGCCAATTATTTCTTTGCTGAAGTCAAGATTTTACCAACTGCCTAATTTTCTAGTGTGAGGGCACATTGCCAATCTCATTTTCAATTTCACCTTTTCTTTAGAGAAAGGGTTGATATTTGCAAAAGAAAAGAAAAGAATAAAACATAAAATGTCTCTTTGGAATCACTAAGCTCTGACAGAAGTATAATCTCTGAAATAGCCCCATGATTGTCTCAGTTCAGGGATGCATTCAGATGGGCAGGACAGGCCACATGGCCCTAAATGTTCCCAACTCATGGAGGTGGCTATTGCTGATCAACATCTGAAAACTCTGACTCACAGCACTGATCACCAGCTCATTACCAGTGATGTCAGTTCGAATATTCCGTTTATTCAACAACTATGTACAAAGTTAGTGTGAAGATCTTTGAAAGGTAACTTTCATTGTTTCATCTTTATAATATGTACTATTGAATACTTAGAATATATAGATATTAATACCTGATTCTGCATAAGGAAACATAAAACTAATTGCATTTATAGAAATAAAGAATGAAATCCTATCGAGATGTAACAAAACTGTGTTTATACTTCCTAAATATATTGCAGTAATAAAAAAGAAGATATAACCAATAGTTCTATTTTAGTGTATCATTAGTCCTTCCAGACTTGTTTTTTGTACATATCTATAGTATTTATACAAATAGTTTTTAAATAAAAATATATTTATCTACAAGAAACATTGAATCCAACCTATACGTATAGTAACAATATCAAGGCTTTAACAGATTTCTGTCTCTCCACGTGCTTAGTTTAGCCTTATTATTAATGAAAATAATGCCTTATTTTACACATCACTTTAACATTTAAAATGACATTCACATATATTATCATGTCTGATTTTGACACTCCCTGGAAGAGACAGATAAGATATTAGGAATTGTTCTCATTGTACAGTGGAAAAACAGCTGCCAAGCAGCGAGATAGGGGATGACAGAGCATTACAAGACGGGCACAGTGAATGCCACGAGGCAATGCAGAGTCAGCACTGAAAGAAACAGGCTGGGGATCCTCCGAGGCCCCACAAAGGGGCACTTGCCTTGTCCAGACTTCATTGTCCAAAATCCATAGGTTCGGAGATCTTAACTTCTCAATATTTAATGTTGGCTTCATCTGACTCAGGGACATTGGCTCATACAAAGGTCACTTAGACCAATATCCAGCATCCAACCAATTGCAATTTCTTAACTTATCATGAGAAATAACATACAGGTGGGCTACACCGTCACACTGGCTGATCAATACAACCATTCCCTATAAGCTGGATATATTAGAAGCCAATTTCTTTCACAAGTCAGCTTGGAGAACACTGAGTGAGTAGAAGCCAATTTCTTTTACAGGTCAGCTTGGAGAGCATTGAGTGAGTAGGAGGATTGTCAGTTATGTGTTCAAATGTTTGCCACATGCATGCCATGACCATGACCTGTCACAACCCATGGTCACCTTCTACCCACTCTAGCTCCCCCCATACGTAGAAAGGCACACTCAGTCTTGCTTCTTTGGCTTTCCTTACCTTGTTCTCTAAACTGACCTGCTTTCTACTCTTACCTCCTTTCTCCAAACAGGCTAACCTGGAATTTCTTCTATGCCAGTTTCCAAACTACCATATATCCACATCTGCTTCCTTAAGATGATAGCAGATCACTTTGTTTTGCTTCAGTGTTCTTAAATTGATTACACACAGTCTTTTGGTTTACCTCTTCAAGTAGTTCACCTTATACCTAGAGTGAGGATTTTGTTGTTTAGACCACAAATTCACCCTGTAGTCCCCTGGCTTTCCTTGGAATAGGTGTGCTCCCGCCTCAAGACCGTTTTTCTCTGCCTGGAGTCTTTTCCCTTCTCCTTCAGATTTTTATGCCAATGTTACTTTCTCATGTGGTCTCCCCAGAATAACCTGCAATGATGCAATACCTTCCCCATCCTAAGTGATACCCTTCTTCCTGGTTTTATTTTTCTCCTTGGCACCTATCAACATCTTACATACCATGAGTGCTGTATATATTAATCTTGTTTGTTGCCAGGCAAACTCTCCACTAGCAGATAAGCTCTGTGAAAGCAGGGATTTTTGTTTGATTTGTTCACTACTATACCCTAGCTTCTAGAAAAGTATCTTTTAGTAGCACGTAATATATGATGAGCATATATTTTTGAAAATTAATAAATTAATGGTTGTCAACTCTGACTTTAAAATCTAAAATCATCTGAGGAAATTTGGAAATATCTTGACCCCCCACCTGCCAGAGATACTAATTTGAATGGTATCTCCATGCACCGAGGCCTTGGCATTTTGTTTTAAAAAAACTTGCTAGATGAATAGCAAGTGTGGCAAGCTTGAAAACCATCTATTTAAACTCTCCAAATACTTTAATTTACTTTCAGTTTTACAGGGAGCACACACCATTGTCCCTCTGTACCAATAACCCCGAGGCATACCCACATCTCCTGACTTCTCTTCATCCATTTGGCCAAAGTACACTGCACACATTTTAAGAGTAACTCATGTAATACAAGGAAGTAAAACAAAAAATGAAAAGAAAATGTAAAAAGTTTTCAGAAATTTTTGATCATGATAAAAATGACCAAGACTTATGCACAAAGACTTTCAAAGGGCTAACAATGCCTCATATGACTGAGGCTATCCAAGAAGACACCCAGGTTTATAAATAAATACATATAAATAAATAAATAAATTGCCCTTGCAGGCTGAGTAAACAAATGGAATTTTAGAACCTCTTGTTTCTGAAATATCAGCCTCCCTCTGGTCCCCCCAGCGTACCCTGCTCACTGTCCTAATGGATGTAAAACTCATTAAAACATAATTGCTGTGTAGCCTGGTACTTGAAAAGGTGCTTGAATATGTACCAAGAAGTAATTTTGATGTTCACCAGTCCTCCCCTCTGGATGAGGAATATCATTTCTTGGCCACTCCATGCCGAGCAGAATCCATGAGCTAAAATTAGGGTTCAAGTCTCCAACACGTGGCATCACTCTTTCATTCATAGGTTATTTATTCTCAGAGATCTGACAATGTCATCAGAGCAATTTTGTTCTTGGCACATTTAAGAGGCAAAAGGGGGCATGGGGGAATCTACCAAGGTAGTAATTTTCTAGGTAATCATCCTAATGTCTTTATCCTGAATGCAGTTCTATGAGTAAGTTAATTAGGGAAGTTAATTTTCACAAATGGCACAAAAATGCCCATTTGCTGGTAATAACGTCTTGTGCCAATGCCTGGCTCAAGGTAACCAGAAAAGATAAGTTGATGTTCTGCATCCATTACTGAAGCCCAGCTTGGACCAGACAGAACCACATCTGCCAGCTTGGCAGATATGAACAGGGTTTGGCGTTTTCTAAAGGTTATAGGAGAGAAATTCTAACTCTGCCACCAGCAGCTGAATGGTACAGTGAGCGCCTTCCATACAACTGTGTGGCCAGAGCTCAACAGTTCAGCTCACAAAGAAGGACAAGAGAAGCAGCTCCACATGGGTGTGACCCCCAGGCAGAGAAGGTCAGTGTGTTGCTGAACCAAGTCAGTCACAGCCCCCTGCTGCCTACATTCTCCTTGAGTAGGGATTTTCTCTCTCAGGCACTCCGAGGCTATGGTAGCAGGAGCCACACATGACAGCAAGAGGAATCCTTGGGACTCAGTGGTGTCTGCAGTCTGGTGATTCTGGAGGAGGACCAGATGGGGATGAAGCTATCTCTTCCCTAGAAGAGAAAAGATGGTTTGTGTTTGTTTTTGTTTCATGTGAAGGTAGAGGAGAGAAAGAAGAAAGAGAAAAATTCCTCTCACACTATTAGTGAACTAGGGTAGAGGGTGACTCAGCCTTCAGGAAAGAGAAGAAAGGAGCTGGTGAGGAGATGCCCATTCTCAGGGGTGGCAAGAGGCCAGTAAGTAAGGTTGCTAGAAAGCGAGAGATCACATCCAACTGGAGATACCGGTTTGGGGTATTCTCTGTGGATCTTCTGGTCTAACCCACTCTGGGAGGGAACATGATACAATCAGAAAAGCACAGTCTGAGTTTCTGTCTTGGACTCTAATGAGTGTTATCACCTTATGTAAATTTCCATCTTGATAAGCCAATTTCTTTATTTTGGAAATGAAAGGATCGACACTTCTGAGGACCGGTGGGTAGATTACATCAAATAGTGTATGCCCCATGCACCTTGCATACAATGGGCATTAATAAACATCACTTCCCATTTGTTGCATCTGGAATCAAAAGTCATTTCACCTTTCCCAAAAGGAAAGCTACATTTCACCCTAATGAACTATTAGAATGAATCTCCACCCTTTCTCTCAATTTTGATGGACTTTGCTGGTAGAAAGTTACTTTTCACTTCTGCCACATGTAAAGATTTAATTGTCTTGAATTTGAGATTTAAAAAAAAAAAGGTAAATGAGTCTATTAGTAATTAGCATCAACTGTTAGAGATCTGACAAGATAGGTTTGCAGGAGATAGCCAAGAGTTTTATGAAAGGCAAATATTCTACTCCACCTTTATGCAGGGGAGAATGTATAACCCAGAGCACATGACTGGCAAGTGTGTGAAAACATTTTAGAGGACAAGAGGGAAAGTGCCTGGCAAGGTTTTGAAGCCAGATATACATTGTCAATCCCTGCATTCCCAAATAATCCAGCCCTCCATGAAATGTTTAAAATAGCAGGTCCCCAGGAATCAACACTCATACATCCATCTTTCTACTGGTATGAAGTTTTCCTTCCCTCCCCTATCATTTGGGGACTTACCAATTTAAAAAAGACAAATAGAGAAAAGTTATATTTTGGAAAGATGCCCTAGAAACACATATTCTCGTATCCTGGGAGAAAATGGAGAAAATGTTGAAAGGAGGTGAAAGTCAGGAAGCAAAAGTTTACCTGTTCTCACCAAACATTTTTGAAACAATTCCAAGCAAAATAGGGCAATATATTTTGTTCGTTTTGTTTTGTTTTGCCTTACTTCAATTCTCTGAACGATGTTTCTGTAACTATTTTCTCCCTCGAGGATTGAAGCCATGGAAAATGATTCCATACTTGTGGATGCTTTAATGTGGAATGTTTACAAGCTTCCAGAAGTCCTTGACACAAAAATCGTGAAATGTCTCACTGGGCCAATTTCCTTTTGAGTTAAACAGTGCTCTCTCCCTAAATATACTTTATAAATGTCCGTGTTCCTGAGAAATGCAATAAATGTCTTGAGAAAGAGGAAATACAAAGAGGATCTATTCCATGTCTGCTTTTCTAAGGACTTTACATATGTTATTTATTTCACCTTTATGACAACCTTGTGCAGGAGAATGTTTCCTCCATTTTATACAAGAGGATGTTTAGGCGAAGAAAGATTTGCTAACTTATACTTGTCCAACATTGTCCACCCCATAAGTGATAGAAGCAAAATTCAAACCCTGGTATGTTCACCTCAAGAAATTATATTTATTTTCATTATTCAACTGGGTCCTCCATGGGGGTTGTAGGTACTTGATCACTGGGCTAAAGGAAGGAAGAGAGTCCAGGAAGAAGACAATAAAAGTCAAGTTTTGCCTTCAGCAGCTTTGCAGAAGCTGCCCAGCTCTTTGATGTAATTATTCTAAGGAGATAATAATTCCAGGGAAGAATTTCAGAGAAACATTTGCAATATAGTGTAATAGTTTGCACTCTATGCTAGTTTGCACTCAAGCACACAGAAACTTACGGCTAAGAAGTAAATTTTCCTCATTCTTTATAAACTTTCTGAATGACAGAAAAAGAGGAAACTTCAAAATGAACCATCTAATTTTTCCAGGAGCAAGACCATTGCAACCTCTATATATTCACACATTCGTTCAACATTTATTGTGTCCATACTTTTTTCCAGGCACTGTACTAGGAGCTAGGAACTATATAGGTGAAAGGCCTATATGCCTCTGGCCAAAAAAGCTATTTGAGAGAGAGCAATGAAAAGACTCTGTGCAGGCATACTTGTGAAAAACTGAGGCAGAATGCCATATGGCCAGGTTGGTTGCGGGCCTACAAACCCTCTAACCTAAGGTTGATCTGGTTTGTTGCAGGCATAAAACCCCCCTGACTTAAGGTCCACATGGGAGCGGAGGTTTGCACACAAATTTCTGTATGCCCTAGAAGTTTCTTTATGCCTTGTTTTAAAGATCGAAGTAATTGCCTCCAAATGGCAAGGTCAGTAGGACAGATTTTCAAACTCTCTCTTTCCTCCATAGCCACAAGCTTCATTAGATAAGAACAAAAGAAGTAATGGCTAACAACTTATTCTCCATTAAGTTATGTTAAACCTGGTTATGTTGAAAGGGTTATGTTAAAAGGTGTATGTTGGGTGGATTATCAGATTACAAGGGAAGAGCTACTCACAAGGTAGTCACAATATGTTTAAATGGATTAATGAAGTCATTGATGTCCAATGCGCATGTACAGAGGGAGATCATTGATGTACAGTGCACAGGTGCAGAGAGATTGTAATGAATATTAATGAGGTCACTGATGTATAGTGCGCATGTACAAAATTGGCTATGTAAACCAACAGTAACTAAAGAAAGCTCGCCATTTTGCCTGAGCGAGCAAATGGTCACCTTAAAACACAATTTCAATAAGTGTGCTTATTCTCGCTTTTCCGTGAGACCCTTATGGTAACAGAGCTACTCAAAGATGATAAGATATGAATCCAATTCTCAAAGATAGAGGAAATAATAAATTAATGAGAAAATATCTTTGCTGGAAACATGCACATATATTGAGAAGTCTGGGTATGAAATGAATATTCCCCTTAAGAAAATGATAAATCAAATATTATGTAGTTCAGAGAATGGAGAGATTATTATTAGTTATAATTATCAGCATGCCTTCATGGCGGAGATGTTATTTTATCAGGGATTTGAAATATAGGTAAAAGTCATCTACACAGTGATGGGGTATAGAGCAAAGTCACAGAGACAAAAACTTTTTGCATGAAGTGATTACTCATTCTATTGATCGTCTATCTATATTTTTTTCCTAAGGTCTAGTATCATAGAGCTCTAGTCCTGACTCAGAAGTGTCTTCTTAATAGGTTTCTTTTTCCCTTTGCAAAAACCTAAAACAAATAAGAAACATTTTGGATTTAAGGGGGTAAAGATGTCAGATGTCCACTCACACACACAGACAAACAAAAAAGGGGCAGACACATAAATTCTGCAATCAAAGAATGCAGAACACAACACCTGTAACTCACAAGCTGAATATGTGAAAAGAAGTGAATGAAAATCATAATAAATTCAAAACTAATTATACACAGACAGGAATACCAACAAGAGGCAAGCCTTCTCATCTATCAGAAACACAGGAAAACTCAGAATGGTAGACAATAGATGAAATGAACTAGAATAAGATGTGGGGTGTAAATGACGGTGATTCACTGAAATTCTGTTCCCATATTAGGTCTCTATCCTAACCCTGCCAAGACAATCAACTTCTTCAACCATGACAGATGATCAGAAGACCCTTCATTTAATTAAACCTAAAGACTCAGAATAATGACCTTCAGCAACTAATGCTTATTATTCCTTAATATAGGACACCCTATAGTAGAACCTATTACAAACGTGCATCAGATTCTTGGAAAGCTATTTTAAAATCTATCATTTTTAAATAAACTTTTAGTGTTTCAGTCATAAACAGGAATAGACAGCCAAGTATTATCTATCATGAAACACATCAACAAGCAAGCAGGAAAAAAAGAACCCAATAGAAAGAGAGACAAAGCAGAAAACAGAAGACAAACTCCAAGTAAATTATAATAAATATTCCCAGACAGATAAAGGAAGATACTACTCTTATGACACCAGGACAAATGCTATAAAGAAGGCTTAAAAAAGATGGAGAAAAAGAAGAAGAAAAAGTGGAGGAAAAGAGTAAGAATTAGAGTTAGAAAGGTTCCTGGATATTAACAACATAATAACTAATTAAAAATAAAAAATGTAAGCAGAGGGATTAAAGTATAGAATTCAGATAATCTGTAAGAAACTATAACAATAAACCAAAAGAGTAGTTGATAGGAAGAATACAATTAAAAATGAGGATTAGTGAGGTTAGTCAAAGTAAATCCGTAGGAAATTCTAGATAATCGAGAAAAGTAAGGAAATACATGTAATTTATACCAGAATTAAAAGAATATTTATTTATATGGAAAAATATACTGAGACCAATGAATAAAAAGCGATCTCACCAACTCACAGCATGATAAAATTTTACATCACTGAAAAAGAGGACCGTATAAACTTGCAGAGATGAGAAAAAAAATCTTATCTAAAGGATCCAGGATCCGAATGCCATTAGTTATCCCAACTGCAAAAGTAGAAGTCAGAAAGAACTGAGCAGTGCCTTCAACATTCTGAGAATGATTTTCACTCAAAATGCTCAACTTTGCTAAATGACAAATCAGGTTTAAAGTGGAATGAAGATATTTGCAAATATTTAGTGTCCAAAAAGAGTTGCTTCTCATGTATTCCTTTTATCAAAAACGTCTTAGAAGAAGGATTGTTTCAAATTAGGAAGGAAAATGAAGAAGGATATGTAAAAGGACTCTGCCCCAGCTGAGGATGGTATTTAGAGAGGAGGCTCAGAGGCCAGCTTGTCCAGATTCTAGCGGCAGTCCAGCGATGGTTTCAGAAAATTAGTAGTAATAAGGAAGCCTATAAATCATCTGACACATTTAACAGTTCAGAAAATTATAATCAGAGGCTATTGGAGGTTATACAAAGACACAGGGAAATTTCAAAGAAAAACAAGTAAACAAAAGAAAAATTGAAGCATTTGTATATTGTAATATGAATATTGGTAAGAGGAGAGAACAAGAGGCATTATAAGGATGCTATATTTTCTAGACCCTAAAAGCAGGAAGATGGGGAGGAGAAGAAGGAGGTACAGGGGAAAGGAAGAGGAAGAAAAATCCCCAAACAACATCAGAAGAGAGGAGTTAGTTGTTTTCTCTAAAGATCAAGAGATGCCCACCCACTGACACTTTTAGTAGTATTTAGTTTTATCTATGCATTGTTTTGATAAAATAAGTTAAACTTTCCAAAGAATAAGACTTAAAGATAGGCTTACAAAAGCACAAAGACTTGTGATTATTTTAAAAAATAAAACTAATCCTCCCAAATAAATAGCTAAAACGCAGTTTTCAAAATACCTAATAAAGTGCTACCTAATCAAGTGCTTCCTGCCCATGGAGAACAACAATTTAGTTTAGAACTACTAAATAGAGGCTTTTTAATTTCTAAAATTTAGGACACATAATGTAAAATGTTACTGTATGTTTTATACTCGCTCATTCCCCTGTGTACTTAGAGCTGAAAGCACCTATTAGCATTGGGGAAAACTTAAAAATTTGATTGAATGCTAAACAAATACACATAATTGAACATTGTGTGAAGCTAAGTACTTATCCAGTGAATAAAATCAACCGTTCCAGCAACGTGAGAGTGAGCCTGCTGAGATTTTTGTATACTCCTCTTAGATTGTTTAGTAACACATAAGAAATAAAAATGTTTCCGTGAGTAAAGATGTGCTCAAAGGTTCAGATGAACGATGTTCACCTCAGCTCTGTTTATAATAGTTAAAGATTGAAAACAACCTGGAAGGCTTTCCCTGGAGTATTTTCTGAATGAGGTGATGTAATTTTACAACGGAATATACCTACCTGATATCTATAAACATTACTTGGTTACCAAAACAGAAAGGTGTTGATGGTGTTTTTAAGGGAAATAAGCAGAACCTCAAACTCTGAATTCGGAGTGATCCCATATTTGATTTTGCTTGTTTTATTTACATGTAGTTATATTTTTGCCTCAACTAGAATCCCACTCTTTAACTTACTACTTATATGTTTAAGAATTACTTAAGGCTTAATTTTTTAGCCTCCATCTTATTATCTGTAAAATAAGAATAACAAATGTACCTACACCACAAGGTTGTGTGGAGTAAATGAATCACATTAAAAACTTTTCCTGCCCTGTGGTCACCATTATCTGCCAGGTGCGGATGTTCTTATTAGTAGCAAGGCAAGGCGATGAAGTACTATTACATGGACCACCAGTGGTTCTCCTTCCAGGTTGGGTTTTGGGGTCTTAATTTCTTTTCTTGGTTTACAAATGACTTTTAAATGATCTGATATGTGGGTTGCTTTCTTGATAGGAAAATGTCAATTTTAGTAATAATTTTAAAGGAATTGATTTCTAAGTAATAGAAAACAAATCAGACTGACAGGCTCTCATGAAATGGGGGAGAATGATTCTATATTTTTTTTTTCTGCTTAAAATAATTCCTCATCCATTAGTGCACTGGCAATGTTACTCAGTAAGTCTCAGGGATCTACAGACAGAATGTGAGGACCCAAAACTTTTCTTATAGAATATTTTAATTTGGATTTATAATTTCAATGATAATTCTAAAACATTCACAGAAGCATATCTGGGTCTTCCTGATGACCACATAAATCTTCTGAATGATGTGATTGAAGCACAACATGACTTGGACTCAGTTGAGAAAAAGAACAGCCTTAATAATAGTGATACCATTTTACTAAGTAGGGTCCCATTGGCCTGACACCCCACTATAGAAATGAAGTTTCTGATGGGCTATGGACCGAACAGAATAGAGTATTTTAAAAAATAAATCACACCAAGCTTTAAAAAATCAAAAGAACAAGGTTTCTAGCAGGTTCCATTATCTGTGGTGTGGTTTGGTTTTATACTGTGTTTTGGCAAATATCATACATCATGAAAACATAGACTTTTAATCTGAATTTATAGTGTTTATACTATTTTTATATTTAATTTTATAAATTCATTTGAGCTTTATAGTGGTTTAAGAATCTTAAGCTTTTATTAGGCATTTATACTCAGTTTTAAGTTTCTAAGTTCAAATGACATAAAAATAAATACTGGGTGTTTATGAAAAATATTTTCTTCTCTAAAGGGTGTTCATGCATTCAGGACTGATGAATAATATACTGTATAAGCTCTGACTAGAACAGAATTCTAATTTAAATTAATTAAACTATTTAAAAATTGTTACTGTATTTCTAATACTGGGCTAGCTCTGTGAGCACTCCAGGTACTACACAAAATATTTACTTTATGGTCTTGGTATTCAATAGTTTCACAATTTTTAAGAGTTACCCATGAAACTAAGTAGCAAAATAAGATAGTACGTGGTTAAATACCTGGAGTCGCTGAGTCAGGTGCTTAGAAATTTAGCTCAGGGAAAATCCCAGGGGCGTTGGAATGGTGAGGAAAGACTGTGGAGGAGTTGAGGCTTGAACTTCTAGACTTGAAGGAGGAGAAGGAGGAATTCTAGCCCGAGCTCATGTGGAGAACAATATGGAGGTGGCGGTGAAGGTGTTGCGCCTTGCCAGGCTTGTGAAGCACTAAGGTGGAGGTCATGTGCATGGCCCTGGGGCAGGAGATAGAGAGCTATTGTATCTTTATCAAGAGAGTGATATAATAGAAGTGATATTTTGAAAAGGTTCTTTGGATAGAATCATTAATAAGCTGCCACTACACGCCATGCCCTATGCTGAGTAGGAACACATGACCTCAATGGAAGGTGGACTTAGAATGGAGGTAGAAGAGACCCCTGCTGTAGCAATAATCTACATTCTATTACAGAATCAGGATAGGGATAGGTCTGATGGCTTGGCCTGCCTGTATTACCCCCAAACAAACAAATAAACAAGACAGAAAAAGTCATGGCTGCCAGCTGATGTCCTTGGAGAGGTCCATGTCATTATAGCAGAGCCTGCTGCCCTATACTTCCTCCAGGGAGGAGAGTCACAGAGGGACCATGAGTAGGTAATGACAGCCTGCAGTGTTTGGGTAATTTTCTCAGTAAGGAGAAGACCGAACTAAAGGCAGGGCAAGGTGTGTGTGTGTGTTTCTCTGGGAGAGTTGGCATGACAATTTGTCCTGGTTGTCCTTCGAGCTCAGCCAGCATCCTGCATGATACGATCTTTATTTTAACGGACTTGCCCAGGCCACATGTGGTGGCAAAGCCCTACAGTTGGTGCTAGGTGAGTCTGGATTTAAATTCCACCCTGCCTTTTACAATCCCTATGGTCGGATACACATCACTTAATCTCCTTTTATCTTATTTTCCTGTGCTGTAAAATGCGGGTCACAACACTTCACAGACTCAGTGGGGAGAAGGGAAGCCTGCCTTATGACAGCACTGCCTCTCCATCTTTCCCAGGGCTCGGGTGTTCTTCCTTATCAAGGTTCTGGAGGTTGGAGGGAGGCAACAGCGGGGCACAGGGCCAGGAACAGTGTGGCACTAATCCTAGCCTGGCGCGGTAGAGGCTCTGGAGCAAAGGGTCAGAGGGCTGCTGCAGGACTCCCCCTCTGGCTCCCTGAGAGCAACGCTTCTGGTTTATGTGGGAGCCCCTCCTGTCAAGAACTGGGCTGTGAAATGGAACCAGCCAGCTGCCACTCATGGCTCCTCAGAGTCACAGCACAGAGGTGAAGGCCACAGAGACCCCTCAGACTCACTTAGAAAACGTGGAGGGCTTGGAAGAGGATGGTGGGGCTTGGGGAGAAGCAGGCGTGGAGCAGCCACACAGCAGCCTTTCTTAGCTCTTACCCTTGGTGGGGGCCGCTCAGTCCCTTTACTGCCTTTCTCACAGCCGCTGGACTGAGAAAGCACAGGCAGGACAGCCTGAGCTCTGGGAGTGAAGCAGCAGGGCTGCGCTGTGAAATGTTTGCCCACAGTGGAAATGAGTCTGAAGCAAGAGCTCCCAGGTTGCCCAGAGAAATGAACTCCTATGTGCGTACTGAACCCAGACATCACCCTCTGAGGCCCAGCACAGAACTGCCGTGATGTAGGAAATCTTCCTTTACATCCAGCCTATGTTTTTCTCTCCTACAAGCAGCAACGCAGAACAGAGATACATTCCTTTTGCCCAGCTTAAAAGCCTTTTATCCTTCTGACTTTGCCTGTCTATGAAAGGTCATTGATTTTATATTCCATAGTACTTCATTTGGCCCTTGAATCAGCCTGATAAAAGACTAATTTTCTCGCACCAAAGATAGAGCTTAGAGCAGGTTCTTCTATTTAGAGATAAATGGACTTCTACACATACACTCACACATACTTGAATTCACAGAATATAATTAACACATAAGAGAACTTTATTGGTCACTCTGGTTCTTCTGAAAACCCAATGGGTTAGAAATAGGCAGAACTTCTAACCATGGATAAGAATTGAGGGTTCTCTGCATTTCAGCAAGTTCTTTTAAACATCCCTCTCCTTCTAACTCCCAGTCCTTATCAAGCATAGATTGAGGAGGCTTAAAGGGACCTGAAAGGGACCCAGGAGTTCAGTGTTGGGCTCCCCAGGTACATTAGAGATGGCCAGATGTCCAGGGCAGGGCATTCCTATCAAAAGTAATCAATCAATCCTTTCAACATACATGGCTGAGAGCAAATCACAAAACTTAGATTTAAAACATAAATCTAGCACCTGACAAACTATTCAATTATGAGAAAGTTGCATCAGCCAGCTTTTAACAGGTCTACGGCCTTCAACTATACAAGGTACACTGGTGACCAAATCAAAAATAATAATAATAATTTCCTTATAAAGTAGATTTAACTTAGAAACAAAACACAAGTCCCCACAGAGGAGTGTTACATACCATCTTTTTTTTTTTTGAGGCAGTCTCACAATGTCACCCTCAGTAGAGTGCTGTGACATCATAGCTCACAGCAACCTCAAACTCTTGGGCTTAAGTGATTCTCTTGCCTCAGCCTCCCAAGTAGCTGGGACTACAGGCATCCACCACAATACCCATCTATTTTTTTGTTGCAGTTGTCATTGTTCTTTAGCTGGCCCGGACTGGGTTCAAACCTGCCACCTTAGTGCATGTGGCCAGCACTGTTGCCACTGTGCTATGGCTACTGAGCCTTACATACCATCTTTAATTCAATTAACATTGACTGGACATCCTCTGGTACCTGAGCAATACTGAGCTGTGTTACTATTTAACAGGAACTTAGTCCATCAGTCAGTGTAAGGTAAGCTTGAATCACCTCATCACCTCATCCAGCTGAATTTACCCAATCTACTATACCCCTTTTAATTCACTATTTTTATCAAGCAGTTGATGTATTCACTTAGCTCTTCACTGCATGGTACTTATCCTTCCTTTCTTTCTGTCTAGAAGACAGATGAATAAACGGTTATCCTCAAGTTCCTGAGTACCACATTGTTCTATTTTCATGAGGATCTTCCGGAAGAATGGGTTTGAACTTCTCCAACACACGTAGATCTGAGAGACCTGATCATTCAATACCCACATGATCACAGGAGCCATGTGCTTTCTGCCTTCCACACCGTCTAGGCCAGGATAGAAAACAAGCTTTCTTACCTCTATTTTTGTAGGACTGAATAGACTGGGGATACAGTAAGTAACAACCTTCAGAAGAAACACAGTGAATCCAAACTCCGCCTGGTCTTGATTCTGAGTGGCATCTGCTGAGATGTCCTCTGCCTTTGCCAGATCTGGGAGTGAGGGCTTCTGCTCACACAGAAGAGTAATGAGAGCCAGAACTCCACTGGGTGTTTACGTTTTGATGTTCTGGCTCCTAGAGTCAGCAGGGATCCAAACCCCTGTGCTGCCTGCATTTCTTAGGGAAGTGCTCTGGGCACAGGAGAGGAATGAACATGGAGGGAGGTAACAAAACTACCTAAAAGTGTGATTTGGAATATACTCAGCTAGTTCATTCTGCATGGAATAAATATAAGAAGCATAAGTAAAGAGGGCATAGGAAGGGGGGTGGTTATGAAAAAAAAAAAAAAATCACACAGGCCACACACTCCGAAAGATCAGTACTCTAATTTAGCTAGGAGAGTTAATGATTTTAATGATTTGTTGTGATCTCACACCAACAGTTAAGAGATAAATCCACATCATTAAGGCTATTACAGTGTTTTGCTTCATTTAGCAAATGGTGGTGGGCTGAGGGGCTTGGGTTGAATTTTTGAGGTTGTTTTGCTGTGAAGACACCCACATTTAAATAATAAAAACAAACTCCTGGGGCCCTGGAGCAATTGGCTCTCAAATCCTTTGTAGTCGGAAATGGAAAGATGCCCTTGAAAACTTAACCCAAAAGTTTGCTCAAATGCTTTCTCTGTGTATTCAGGGCAGAAAGCAAACAAGCACAGAAAATTGAAAGTTGATTGTTTTTTGTCTTGGCTTGAGGTCCCAGTCCAGGGGAAATGACATGTGGTTCTCAGAGCCTTGATACTCTGGAGAAAAGTCTGGTCAGTCTCCTAGAATGAAAGGTCAAATGCAATTCCTATTGCAGTGTACAGGAAAGGCTCTGGTGTTTACAGTGCTCTTTATGTGATAAAGGCCCAGAACTGTCAGAATAATAAAACAAGTAACTCGGCTATTCAGAGTTCTCTATTAACTACCACTGCTACCACTTACATAGAGAGTGAGTACAAGGACCAGCGAAATTTAAATAAAAATTCTGAGGCCGTAAACATATTCTGAAATACTCCTGGAGTCATCAGCAGAAATTGCTATATACACAATTTCTTCTGTGAAACTTTTTGCTTTGACTGGCATCTGGCTGTTTCATGAAGATATTGCCTTCCTTATAGCCCTCTCAAGTGTTTTACCTTAGAAAATTCTGGGAAATTTACCTTAGAAAATTCTGGGAAACCCAAGGCCTCCACACCACTGGCAACACTGTCCAGAGGCAGATTGTCTCAGCTCCATACCTTTACTGCAACTTCCAGACCAATAGCCCACACACATACCTGACTTCCTCTCTCTTTCTCCTCTCTATCATCTAGATCATTCCACATCTCTGCTTCTCATCTATAGGTCTCAGGATGTATTAAGCCTCCTCATTCTTTCATGATGTCCCCTCTTGGTCTACTGATACTCTCTCCAGTACAACCCCTGTCACAATTCCCCCTGATTTCAGTACACCTGGAGATGATCCTTTCAATCCCTGGCCTCTCACTTCCATGACTTACTCTCCTCCATTGTCTCAGCTGCCCGATCCCACGGTCATGCCCCAGACATTGCCATTATCAATAGCATCTCTTCCTTAATATAAATTTTAAGCATCCTCTTACTCTCCCAGCACCTCTTGTCTTTCCAACTCCATGGAACTGCCACTGCTGTAAGCACTCCCAGCCAGTTCCCCCACCCTCTCCTGTTCCCCCCACCCTCTTTCCCCCTGCCTCTCCCGTTCCCCTGCCCTCTACCATTCCTCCACCCTCTTTCCCAGCCCATTCCCATGCCCCCTACAGAGTCGAAGCACGGGAAGTCCCAAGTGTCACAAAACCCCCCAAGTTCTCAGTGGAAGAACAATGGTGGAAATCCACCAAGGCTGTATTAATCATGGTTACATAACTATAACCATTGTGATTTGAAATATATCCATTGTCAGCCAAGGCTGTACTAATCATGTTACATAACTGTAACCATTGCTGTATCCATGACTACCCAAGCTGTAACCCCTCCTAACCAGCCACGTTTTGCTTCTGTAGTATGCTTGCAGAAAATTACATAAGGCAACTTGCCCATTACTGGGACGGAACTGTCCCTCAAGACAGTCCCCTGCAAAGATTCAACAAATTTCTGATTGATTGCACTTAAGGGGGGTCCAACTCTATATTTTCAGGTCTGGGGGTATTACACCACCATTCAAATAATTCTTCTTCCAAAACTAGGCAAACTGTGCCTAAAAAAATCTGTCAATACCCCAACAGATTTAGCGTCCCTCATTCCCTTCATGACATCATTTTCTTTACATGGACATACATTTCATGATTGAATAGTTATAATCATTTCCTTGTAGACAACCTTAACTCCCTAGGTGTCTCTTAGCGCCCAGAAAATTCCAACCTAAGCATTCACTGTGTCTAAAGAAAAACACATTTGCTGAATACATTCCAGACTCTCATTGTCTTCTCATTGTCCCGCTTTTCTGGTTGACCACTCCACACTGTTTCCTCTCTCTTCAAACTTCTATTATCTCCTCCCCACTTATCACCTTCAGGTAATGGCATTTGACTAAGATAACCGAAGTTATCAGAAAAGCCTTCCCAAGCTCCCACATGCTCTTGTCACTGAATACTTGCCCTACTCTGTTTTTATGGCTGTGTGTTTGTTAACCTTTCCCACCCCTTCTTATCTACTCTAGCAATTCCCCTTCTCACATCATATTTCCACTCATGACAGATGATTCTCATAATTGCACAATCTTCCTATAATTGCAACTATTTTTGACTCAGACCCAAAAAACTCAGGAGTTGTCCTTGACTTTACACTTTTTCTTATACCCCACCTTTGATCCATTGGTAAATATGGTAAGCTCTGTCTTCAACAACTATGAAGAATCAGATAGCTTTGTACCAGCTACCACCCTGGCTCAAGCTACACTATCTCTTGCCGAGATTATTACAGTGACTTATTTATTTATTTTCCTATTTTTTCTGTTAATTATTGAAAGAGCATTGAGAATTATTCTGAGATTTTTTTTTTCCTTTTTTATAGTTTTTGGCCGGGGCTGGGTTTGAACTCACCACCTCCGGCATATGGGACCAGTGCCCTGCCTTTGAGCCATAGGTGCCACCGATATTCTGAGAACTTTTTAATATAAATTAGTAAAATTGCTCCCCTGTTCCAAATCCCCAATAGCTCCTACTTTACGAGGAGTAAAATACAAAGTTTCTTTAATGCCTTCTCTGTTTCTTCCACTGTCTTGATGACTTTATCTCTAATACTCTCTACCTTGCTGATCCTACTCTGCAGCCATACTAGCTTCTGGGATTTTCCCTGGCCTCAAGGAACACATGCCCACTTAAGGACCCTTGCTTTGTCACTCTGTCTACCTAGAACACTGTCTTTCACAGATATCCTTATTGTTTGCACTTACGCTTCCTCAGATCTTTCCCCATATGTCATTAGTGAGCAGTTTTTAAGTAAATTTATTAAGTTTTTAATTGATACATAGTAAGTGTCCATATTTATAAGGTGCATGTAATATTTTGACACACATATACAGTATATAATGATCAAGTCAGGGTATTTAGAATATTTATCACCTCAAAAATTTATTATTTATTTGTAATTTCAAAACTTCTACTCTAGTTATTTTGAAATATACATTATTAATTATAGTCACCCTATTCTGCAAACTAGAACTTATTCCTTATATCTACCCGTATGTTTATCTGCATTAACCAACCTCTCTTTATCTTTCCCTCTTCCAAGTCTCTGATTACTATCATTCTACTCTCTACCTCCATGAGATCAACTTTTTTAGCTCTCACAAACAGGTGAGATCATATTTCACCTACACATGGGATAGGTGTCTTTCTATGTCTGGTTTATTTCATTTGATATAAGGAAATGAAATTTCCAGTTCCATCCATGTTGCTGCAAATGACAAGATTTCATTCTTTTTGTGGCTGAATAATAATCCATTTTGTGAGTCTATGTGTGTGTGTGTGAGAGAAAACCACGTTTTCTTTATCTAGTTATTTATTTATGGACACTTAGATTGATTCCACATCTAAGCTATTATAAATAATGCTGAAATAAGCATGGACATTCAAATATCCCCTTAACACAATGTTTTTCCCCCTTTGGATAAATACCCAGGAGTGGGGTTGCTGGATTGTGTGGTAGTTCTATTTTTAAATTTTTAAGAAACCACCATGTTCTTTTCATAATGACTGTACTAATTTACACTTCCCAAAACAGATATACAAAAATGCTCTTTTTTTCTCAATCTTTGCCAAGTTTTGGTATTTTTCCTATTTTTGGTCGTAGTCATTCTAAATGGGATGAGATGATATCTCATTGTGGTTTTTGTTTCCATTTCCCTGATGATGAGTAATATTAAGCATTTTTTCATATACTTTTTGGCCATTTGTATGTCTTCTTTTGAGATACGTCTATTCAGAGCCTTTATGCAATTTTTAATGGGATTATTTTGTTTTTTGTTGTTGATTTATTTGAATTCCTGATATATTCTGGGTATTAGTTGTCCAATAAATATTTTGTAAATATTTTCTTCCATTTTCACAATTGATTGTTTCCTTTACTATGTATCTTTTCATTTCAATATAGTCCTATTTTTCTATTTTTATTTTTCTTATCTATGCTTTTAAAGGCTTAGTCATAAAATCTTTGCCTAAACCAATGATATAAATTATTTCCCCTATGTTTTCTTCTAATTGTTTGATAGTTTCAGGTCTTAAATTTAAGTCTTTATTTTTAGTTGATTTTTGTATATGATGAGAGATAAGGGTCTAGTTTCATTCTTCTGTTAATAAATATCCACATTTATAAGGACTAAGTATTAAAGATAGTGTCTTTTTTCTCCAATATAGGTTCTTGTCTCCTTTATCAAAAATAAGTTGTCTATAAATATGTTGATTTATTTCTAGGTTCTCCATTATAGTCCATTGGTCTATGTGTCTGTATCACACTGTTTTAGTTACTATCACTTTGTAGTATATTTTGAAATCAGGTCATATGATGCCTTCAGCATTTCCTTTTTGCTGTGGCTTTTTTGGGTCTTTTTCGATTGCATATAAATTTTATGATTTTTTTCTATTTCAGTCTTCTACATGAAGACTGTCAACGGCACTTTAATAGTGATTGCATTGAAGTGTGGATTGATTTGCGTAGTATGGTCAATTTAACAATGTGTCCTCTTCAATTTCTTTCAGCAATGTTTTGTATTTTTTGTTGCAAAAATCTTTTACTTCCTTAGTTATATTTATTCTTAAGTTTTTATTTAATTCTTTGTGCTTATTGTGATGAGTTTTTTTATTTCTTCTGTAATTGGTGTCTCGAAGTTTTACTGATTTTTATATATTGATTTTGTACACTACAACTTTACTAAATTTTCTTTTTTTTTTTTGAGACAGAGCCTCAAGCTATCCCCCTGGGTAGAGTGCTGCGATCACAGCTCACAGCAACCTCCAACTCCTGGGCTCAAGCGAGTCTTCTGCCTCAGCCTCCCAAGTAGCTGGGATCACAGGCACCCACCACAATGCCTGGTCATTTTTTTTTTTTTTTTTTTGGTTGCAGCCATCATTGTTGTTTGGCGGGCCCAGGCTGGATTCAAACCCGCCACCCTAGGTGTATGTGGCTGGCGCCCAAGCCACTTGAGTCACAGGTGCTGAGCCTACTAAATTTTCTTATCAGTTCTAAGATTTTGTTGGTGGAGTCTTTAGATTTTTCTACATATAAGATTATGTTATCTGTAAAGAGAGACAATGTGATTTCAACTTTTCCAATTTGGATTCCTTTTATTTCTTTTTCTTGTCTGATTGCTCTGGCTATGACTTCTAGTAATACGCTAAATAAGAGTGTTGAAAGTGAATGTCTTGGCTCGGCACCTATGGCTCAAGTGGCTAAGGCTCCAGCCACATACACCTAAGGTGGTGGGTTCGAATCCCCAGCCCGGGCCCGCCAAACAACAATGATGGCTGCAACCAAAAAATGGCCAGGCGTTGTGGCGGGTGCCTGTGGTCCCAGCTACTTGGGAGGCTGAGGCAGGAGACTCGCTTGAGCCCAGGAGTTGGAGGTTGCTGTGAGTGTGATGCCATGGCACTCGACCCAGGGGGATAGCTTGAGGCTCTGTCTCAAAAAAAAAAAAGAAAAAGAAAAAAAAGAAAGAAAGTGGATGTCTTCATCTTGTTCCTGTTCTTAAAGGAAAGACTTACAGCTTTTCTCTATCCTGTATAATGTTAACTGTGGGTTTGCCATATAGACCTTACAATTCCCCCTTTCCAAGCACTCATTTAAGTAACTCAATTCAATTTTCTCCCTAGCACCTACTATTTGAAATGTTCCATATTCACTTATTTGCTCATTGTTTGCCTCCCTCTATTGGCAGAGGAACTTCATCAGAGCAGATATTTGCATCCGTTTTTTAAATGCTGTCCCACTAGTATATAGAAGAATGCCTGACACATTGTGAGCCCACACATACTTGTTAAATGAATAAAAATCTGACTAAATCAGTGAATTAATCAAACAAGTATTCATTTAGAACTGATGATATGCCCAGAAAGCTACTATGTGATATGGGAAAAACAGATATTTATTCCCAAGTCCTTAAGTAACTATTATGTAACAAGATTACTACCAAATTCTATATCAATACTTTTTGGCCTAGAGGGCTAGGGTCAAGTTTAGAGTACAGTAATGGACTCTAACTTCAACAGAAAGAGAGATGTTTGATGAGGCTATACAGAAAGGAGAATCTTTGTTCAGCTTGGAAATTCACAAACAAATGACTCTTCTTACTAAACGGAATAAAATAAAACTTTTTCTTTTCCCCTAGAATACCAGAGAAAATTCAGGCGAATACAGCAGGAAGAAAATATTAAAGGTCTGGCATGAGCCACAGTATACAAATAAAAATGTACACAGATAATAGAAAGAGAGAGAGAAAGAGAATGAGAGCATTCCGAGGGGAATACATAATACAGGCAGCAAGCACTGTACAGAGCTTGCTTGGGAAATAAAAAGCTTCCATAAAAATTTACATAAACCAACTATGTAAGCCAACACAAATAGGACTTTGTAATTGGGTCCTCAAAGGAAGGCATCAGCCATCACAACCCCAAGTGTACAAAGACTGTTCTCCTTGCAGCAGAAAGAGAGAATGATTAGGAAAAAACTACACATGCATACCCAGGGACAGGGCAGAATGAAACATCCAATCCGTCTTTTTTTTTTTTTTTTGAAATAGAGTCTCACTATGTAGAGTAGAGTGCTATGGCGTCACAGCTCACAGCAACTTCAAACTCTTGGGCTTCAGCAATTGTCTTGCCTCACCTTCCCAGGTAGCTGGGACTACAGGTGCCTACCACAATGCCTGGCTATTTTTTTGGTTGCAGTTGTCATTGTTGTTTGGCAGACTTGGGCTGGATTCAAACATGTCAGTTCTGGTGATTATGGCTGGTGCTCTACCTGTTGAGCTATAGACACCCAATCTATTTAAATCTGAGACTCTTCCCTTGGCCACAGTAGTGAAGGATTCTCAAGTTAATATATTTAGTGAGGAGAGACTAGAAGTTGTTACTAAAATAACACACTATAGCTTTTATAGGTTTTAAAAAATTTATGTCAAAGTTAACTATGTAGAAAATTCCACGATTTCTTGCTAGAATATAGCAAAGTGTAGATTAGCCATTCTCAAATGATTCTTGGCCTTGTTCTTTCATTTATTTATTCATTCATTCCTGTAAGAACTATTAATTCAGCACCTGTTGTTCCCAGGCACTATTCCCATCTCTGCTCTCATGGAGCTTACATTCTAATGAGAGGAGACAGGTAGAAAATAAATAATCCAGCATTTTTATAGTATGTCAGATAATGATAAGTACTATGGAGGAAATTGGGAGAAGAGGGGGGAAAATTAAGTAGTCATCTCACAGAAATAGGTTAGTTTGAGACTGTATCACCGACATGGTGACATTAGAGTAAACTCTAAGGAAAGTAAAAAGTAGTTATTTGGGAATCTGAGCATTGCAAACAAAAGGACAAGCAAAAAAATACTGAGGTGGCAACAGACTCTTTATCTGAGAAAGAGAAGAGATGCTGACAACGTTGGAACACTGGGGCCAGGGAGGGTGAGACAGAAGGTCACTAAGGTCACTGTGAGCTTTATCCCATAGTAGCCTTTAGCCATTGGAAGAACTTTGGCTTTTTCTTTGAGTGATGTGGGAAATCAGTAGAGGCTTTGAAAGAGGAGAGTTCCATGACAATGCATACATTCTAAAAGTTCCATTCTGAAGATGGTTGGGGGGTGGGGCAGAGAACAAAGGCAGAATTAGGAAGGCCATTTAGGAAGCCATTGCAATAACCCAGGAGAGAAATGATGGTAGCTGTGAAGCTGTTGAGAAGTGATCATATCCTACGTATACAGTTTACAAGTGGATTAAATATGGTTGGGAGAGAAACAGGAAGGAAGAATAAGCCTTTTACTCAAAGCCACTAGGACAAAGTTTCCATTTACTTAGATGGGGAGATTACATGAGGAGTAGATTTGTGGGAGAAAAGTAGTGCAATTTGGGACATATTGTGTTAAGATACCTATAAGACATCCAAATAGAGATATACAAGCCTGGAGTTCTAAGATGAAAAACCAAACCCTTTCATGACATTTTTATTATAATATGAGATACTTGGCTGCATTGACTCTTTTTATCTGTAATAATCAAGATTTTGAATCCAAGTTGGGCAAAATTGAGAAAGTGCACTCCTTAGAGTACTCTCTTGAGGGTTTATTCCTGCCAGGGTGCGATATATATTGCAATGATTAAGTGCTAAATTGTGTGACACTTATTGTAACTGCTAAACCAGTGTAGAGGGAAAAGAAGTCAATGGAAATTAGAGTCACCAGGAGAAGCTGTAAGTGGATGGAGCACTACATCAACTCTGTGAAGGACAGGTGGTTTGGTAAGTAACATCAAGGGCATGGCCAGGATTTCCTAGCAGGGTGTGGGGGGTGGACAACAGAAGCAGAAGTGCAAGAATAGGGAAGATTCGAACAGACACCCCAAAGCAAAAAGGGCTTTCACCCAATCTGGCTTTCCTCAGTCATGCAATTTGTCCTTTTTAGTTATAGGAATGTGACTTACCTGTGTCATTAAATTCTTTAGCAATTCCCAGAGAAATGAGACTTCCAAGGAGAGAAAGGTAAGCATAGACTTCCCTAAAAGCATATTTAGTGGAGCCATACATTTTTAAGTGATGCATTTTAATATTATTCTCAAAATATTTTTGTCTTACAACCTTTAACCTCCATAACTACTCTAGAGCTATGAGTTACATAGCAGGAGAGAACAGAAACTAACTTTCTAACCAAGACTAGGCTTAAAAACCAGATACTTATAAGCTCCCAGTTAGTATATATGAGGAATCAAAATAGACCCATAAATGATACATAAGAGGGATCCAGGTAGGGAGGTCAGTGTGTATGTGAGGATGGAGGATGTTATATTAGTATATTAGAGTGAATACACTCTGGCTATTTAAAAGAGAATTATTAAAGATTATTAAATAGTTCATGGAATTTCCTTAAAAGCCAGAGAATCAGGCTGAGAAATGGCATCTCCAGGGACAACTCTTCAAGCATACCAGCAGAGCATGCGTAAGACTGACCCTGCTGCTGCAGGGCAGAGGCAGGGCATGTACACCAGGGCTTCTGTGACTCAGCAGCTGTCTGCGCTATCTCCCTTGCTCGTCAGGAGACCACAGCAGAGAGTAGCAGTCTCCCCACACTTCTGTCTTCCAAATGCAGTGGTGTG
>NW_003852450.1:454106-457813 GCF_000181295.1 Otolemur garnettii | reverse complement strand
GCTGTCCAAAGATGCTGGACATCCATAAATGGTACAAATGTCCCTAGAAGGGGGCCAAGTCCCCCAGCAGGCCCACATCAGGTCCTTGAAGATGGGATGGCAAGGAGAGGGAGGAGAAGAGCAGGATGACTGCAGGTGTCTCTGCTTCCCACACTGAGGCTTGGAGTGAGCATATACATACATACAGCAGATCATGAAGACAAAGTGACTCTCTGCTCTCTTGCCCATTCCCCTTAACCTGCCCCTGTGACTACCTGGGTCACAGCTACACTAACAGGGTAGGAAGCTCGTTCAGGGAGCTGCGGTCCTGCCACTTTTGCTTTTTAGACAAACTTAGGCTGTATAAAATTATTTTTTCTTTCTATTCTGAGAGTTAGAGTCTTGAGAGGAAAGCCGCAGGAGTTATAGACAAAATAAAGAAGATTAATTTTTCCAAGTTGTCATGAGAATTGATTTTATGACTCCATCTGCACGACCAAAGAGGGAGGTTTGTGCACATCGCTTTCAGAAATCATAACAAAGAAATAATCACAGAGAGGGAAGTGACGGATCAGAGAGCACACCTCCAAAAACATTGTCCAACATTTTGTTGGTCTGCGAGAGGGTTGTGTTCCTAAAAGAGGAAAAGATCATGGCCTGAGTCCCCAAGACCAGTGGCATGAAAAAATAAAGTGTGACAAGAAAGCTGCTCAGCTCTGAGAGGTGCTCCTGGGACACAGCAATGGACTAGACCAAGAGGTTCTGAGGGACAGGGGTGGAAAAAATTACTTTGGGGAGAGAAGAGGTGATGGGAGAGCCAGGGAATGGGAATGTGATTGGATTGGAAAGGCTGGAGTGAAGGAGCTGCAGAGACTCTGAGAAGCCAGGGAGAGGAAATGAGATGATGGGAGAGAAAACAAGAAGTGGCCAGAGTTTCTGTATCAAAAGAGAAGCAAGACAAATCCAGCATAAAGAGGAGCATGCTTCTGTGCCTGAAAAGAGGAAAGTGCAGAGTGCAGGGTCAGTAACAGAACTCCTCAGGGAGAACTGACATGGCTTCGGGGAGGGGGAGACTCAGGAGTGGAAAAGAGGTCACGTGACATTTCAGAAAATGATGTCAGATGCTCAGGAGGGGGGCAGTCAAAAAGTGCAATGAGTAGACAGTGACTCTATAGATCTAAGTGACTTCAGCAGACAGGAAGTTGGAGAAGGAATTGATCTGGCAGAATGATTGAAACAGTTTGAAACAGAAAACTGCAGAGACTCAAAAACTTTACCTATACGCCTTAGATCACACAGGGAATCTGTGGACAAGAAAGACCACAACTAGACTTTCCTGTTTTCCCCTTATACTCTTTCATCAGATCCCTTGGTGCTCAACAAAATACCTTTAATTATCCAAATGGTGGGCATAGGCTTGGAGAGGAAACTGTTCTTTAGATTCTTTTCTGTATGGATGAAGCACCTCTGGCCAGAATGAGAGTCACTGCTAAAAAGAGAACAGTCCCAGAATGGAGACAAATCTGGGTCAATGAGGCTTGGGTTTGTCTATGTTTTGTTAATTGCATGTCTTGCCTCTACAAATGCTGCTGTTTCCTCATTTACATACAGGCTGCAGCACTCTCTCCTGTGGATTGCTCACTGGGTTAAGAGGGAGCATCTGAATCTGTTCCTCTAGAGGTCATGCCAACATCACCCCACTGTTACACAACAGCTCTACAATGGTCTGGGTTGCCCACTACTGCATTTGCCTGCTGTTTGTATTTTTTTTTCAAGTTTATTTTTAATTATTATGGGTACATAATAGATGTACATATTTATAGGGTACATGTGATATTTTGATACAGGCATGTAATGCAAACTAATCAAATCATAATTGGGGTATCTATCACCTCGGGCACTTATCATTTCTTTGTGTTAGAAACATTCCAATTTCACTCTTTTAGTTATTTTAGATACTCCCTAACTTAATATCAATTATAACCATTTTTTTAGGCTATAAAATATTGTTCATTCTATACAAGTAACTTTATCGTTGTACCCATTAGCCTTCGGCACTCTATCCCTCATCCCTGCTACCCTTCCCAGCCTCTGGTAACCATCATTCTCCTCTTGTCTCCACAAGATTGATTGTTTTTAATATTTAGCTCTCATGTATGAGTGAGAACATAGGAGATTTGTCTTTCTGTGCTGGGCTTATCTCACTTAAGAGATATAATGTTCTCCAGTTCATCATGTTGTTGCAAATGACAGGATGTCATTCTTTTTTATGGCTATATACTATTACATTATGTATATTGTACCATAATTTCTTTCTTTATCTGCTTATCCATTGATAGACATTTAGGTTGATTCCATAGCTTGGTTATTATGAATAGTGATGCAATACATATGGGAATGCAGTTTTTTTTTTTTTGATATACTGAATTCTCCTTTTTTGGATATATAATCAGCAGTGGGATTGTTGAGTCATATGATAGTTCTATTTTTTGTTTTTCAGGAACCTCCAGACTATTTTCCATAGACGTTGCACTAATTTATATTCCCACCACCGGGAATATAAATGTGGGTTTTCCCTTCTCCACATTCTCACTAGCATTTGTATTGTCTTTCCTTTTGATAAAAGCCAGTTTAATTGGTGTGAGATGATATCATATTTTAGTTTCGATTTGCATGTCTCTGATATTAAGCATTTTGTCATCTACCTCTTGGGCATTTTTATGTCTTCTTTTGAGAAATGTTTATTTAGATCCTTTACCAATTTTTTAATCAGAGTATTTGATATTTTCTTATCAAGCTGTTGGAACTCCTTATAGTATGTTTTAGTTATTAATCCCTTGTCAGATAGGAAGTTTGCAAATATTTTCTAGTATTCTTCACTTTGTTGATTGTTTCCTCTACCATGTAGAAGCTTTTTAGCTTAATGTAATTTCATTTGTCTGATTTTGCTTTGGTTGCCTGTGCTTAGGGGATATTACTCAAGAAGACCTTGACTAGACTAAGGTCCTAAAGCATTTCCCCAAAGTTTTCTTTTAGTAGTTTCATGGTTTCAGACATTAGATTTAAGTCTTCAATCCATTTTGATTTGATTTTTGTATATGGTGAGATATAAGGGTCTAGTTTCATTCTTCTGCCTATAGATATCCAAGTTTCCCAGTACCTTTACTGAATAGAATGTCTTTCACCCAATGTATGTTCTTGGCACTTTTGTCCTCAACATAATAAAAGCCATGTGACAGACCCACAGCTAGTATAATGTTATACTGAAAGGCGAAAAACTCTAAGCATTTTCTCTAAGATCTGAAATAAGACAAAGATGCCCACTTTCATCTGTTATTCAACATAGTACTGGAAGTTTTAGCTAGACAACCAGAAAAGGGAAAGAAATAAAGGGCATCCAAATTGGAAAGGAAGAAGTAAAATTATATGTACCTTTGTTTGTAGATGACATGATATCACATCCAAAGAAAACTTAAAAACTTCATGCAAAAAAAAAAAGACTATTAGAATGGAAAAAGAAATTTATTAAACTTGCAGGATATAAAATCAACATACAAAAATCAATAGCATTTCTATATGCTAACAGTAAACAATAGAAGCCAAGAAAGTAATCCCATTTACAGCAGTTGTCAACAAAATAAAATAGCAAGGAATAAGCTAACTAAAGAAACAAAAATATCTATAACAAAAAATACAAAACATTGAAGAAAGTAATTTAAGAGGACACA
>NW_003852450.1:430178-453776 GCF_000181295.1 Otolemur garnettii | reverse complement strand
GACTTTGTCATAAATATAAAGCAAGTCAGCCTGAAGTGGGCAGTTGGCTCAGGTAGCCCAGCATCGATACTGTGTATTTTCAAATTAGCATAGAATATATTAGGTGCACAATAAGTGTTTGTTGAAAAGAAGAAGAGACTACTATATGGCAGATATCAGGCTGTGTGAAATATATTATTTCATAATAATCATATAAGGGAGGTATTAATCTCCTAATATTTCAGAAGAGAAAATCGAGACCTAGAAAGATCTCCTAACTTGCCCATAGTCCCATTCCTAAGTAAGCCAAAGGAAGACACCATCAGTTCACCATCCCAAGTTGTCTCCCATGCTCCTGGCCAGATTGTTCTACATTCAAATCAAGATAGCTAGAAGAAGACAGATGAACAGACAACAAACACATGAAAAATTGCTCCTTAACCCTAATCATCAAAGAAAAGCAAATCAAAGCCCCTTGAGATATCACCTAGCACCAATGAGAATAACCCATATTACAAGGTCCCAAAGCTGCAGATGCTGCAGATCCTAAACCCTCACCCTGGTATGAGTGAGGAGAGAAGGTACACTGAATGCACTGTTGGTGGGATTGAAAACTAGTACAGCCTTTTTGGAAAGAAGTATGGAGAATTCTTAAAGAGCTAAAAATAGACCTCTCATTTGACCCATTATTAGGTATCTACCCAGAAAAAAAAATCATTTTACCATAGGACATTTGCACTCAATGTTTATAACAGCACTCAAATGTTTATAACAGCTCAGTTTACATTTGCAATGATATGGAAATAACCCAAATGTCCATCAACCCATAAATGGATTAATAAACTGCAGTACATGCATACCATGGAAAAGGTGGACTTTGCATCTTTTGTATTTACCTGGATGGATTTGGAGAACATTCCCCAAAGTAAAGTCTCTCAAGAATGGAAAAGCAAGAATCCCAAGTACTCAGTACTAATAAGGAGGAAAGGGGGTGGGGCTTGATTAGTTCCCACCTATCAGTACAATGTAGGGGTATATGGCATGCTTCCTGGGTGAAGGACTCAACTACCAGCCACACTTTGGACTTTACAACTGCAAATAATGTAACATAATCACATGTACCCTCATATTAATGTCAGAAATAGGATTCATAATATTAAAAAAAAATCTCTGATGCAGTCTTTCTTGAATGAAGGTTTAGAAAGATTCAGGTCTGTGCTCAAAAATACCTTTTAACAAAGAGGAGGAGATGAAAATGGTCTTATTGCTGATCCATAGTTGGTCATACAATAGTTGCCTTTGTAAATTTGCAGATCCTTGTATTTGGACAAATATATGCAGTTGTTTGATAATGAAGGATAAACTCCCAACCTGTAGTTGGCCTCATTAGAGGGAGAAAATTGAAGCAAAATCATCCAAACACTCAGATACTAATCTTCCAGTTTAATCTTGAGGTTTCTACATAGAAAAAAGAAAATGAAAACTTATCATCCATTAGCCAAGATTATCTGAAACACATTCCCAGTAGATGCCTTAAAAGAAAAAGCTATCAGCCTTAAGATTCAGCTCTCAATAGCTTCTTCAAGATCTTTCTTTTAAAAAATTATTTTAAAGTCATACGTGTAACATTATAACACTAAAATAGCTAAAAGAAAGCCAAAAACTGCTCACAAATCCAACCACTCTAGTAAATACAGCTATTTTCACTTATTCCTATTTGAATTTGCTTGTTCAAAAACATAACTTTATACAATTTAAACTATAATATAGATGTAATTTTATTGTTTAACCGAAAATTAAATAATAAATATTTTTCTATGATGCCAAATAAGCTTCAAATTTATCATTTTAATGGTTGCATAATATAGTATTAGATTGCATAATACTGTCACTTAACCATTCCTATACTATTCAAATTGCATTCAATTTCTCACTGTTGTAATAATGATGCTACATTGAATTATCTTAATGTGCGTAACTTTTATATTTTTTAAGACTATTTCCTTTAGGTTATATTGTTAGCAATAGGATTACAGAGTCAATTTGATATAAATGGTTTGGATTTTTTAATTCATATTGATGTATTTCTTCCTAAAATATCCTATTACTGTAACATTGCTGTCATTTGAATGTATGTAACAATTTCACCAAGATCTCACTATTAATGTAATGCCACTGTGCTAGGCACTGAATTGTGTCTTTCCAAAATTCACATATTAAAGCTCTACTCTCCAATGTAATAGTATTTGTAAATGAAGTCTATGGGTGGTAATTAGGTTATTAGAGTGGAGCCCTCATGATGGGATTAGTGCCATTATATAATCTGTTGCTGTATGGGTCTGGCAGAAAAGCTATGTTGTGGAGAATAAGCATGCGAATTGAAATTGTGTTTTAAATAAAGGTGACCATCTGCTCACTCAGGCAAAATGGTGAGCTTCTCTATTTGCAGTTGGTTTATATAGGGAATTTTATACATGCACACAATACAGCAAAGACCTCATTGATCCATTTAAATATCATGTGACCACCTCATGATTAGCTTCTGATAATCCACTCAACATACACCTTTTGACATAACCCTTTCAACATAACCCAATTTAACATAACTTAGTGGAGAACATGTTGTTAGCCATTACTTCTTTGTTTTTATCTGATGATGCCTGAGGCTATGGAGGAACAAGGTAGATTGAATACCTGCCCTTGCTGGCCTTGCCATTTGGAGGATGTTACTTCAGATCTTTAAACAAGGCATAAAGAAACTTCTTGGGCATACAGGAATTTGTGTGCAAACCTCTGCTCCCAATGTAGGCCTTTTTTGCTGGAACCTTTTATAAGGAATTTTCAGGCTGGACTTCTCAAAAGCCTTTCACGAGTCCAAGTTTCAACTGTGCCATTAGATATCTGTATGCATTGGATAAATTCCTCTTCTCTTGAGGTCCCTGAGCACATTTCCATTCCTGAACCCATCAGCAAGTGACCTTCATTACTTACCACAGATCAGGAAAGGTTACTGATGAGTATCTGGCCAGTTTTTCAAAGGGCTCTTTTATTGGCGTTATAAAGTTAATCTTAATCCCTTAGCATAGTAAATGCTATTCCAGCCAAAGCCTTGGTCATGTTAGGCTCACAACCAAGCTGGCCACATGGTATTCTGCCTCAGTTTCTTACAAGTATGCCTGCCCAAAGTCTTTTCACTGCTCTTTCTCAAACAGCTTTTTTGGCCAGAGGCATGTAGACATTTCACCTATAATAATCCAAAGAAATTCAGAAGACTTCATTTAATTTTCTTTCTCTACCATGTGAGAATACAAAGAGAAAGCAGCCATCTTCAAGGAAAGAGTCTTCACCCAGAACAGAATCTACTGGCACCATGACCTTAGACTTCCCAGTTTCCCAAACAGAGACAAATACGTATCTGGTATTTTTAAGCCACCCAGTCTATAGTATTTTATCATGGCAGTCCGATCTGATTAATAATACAGACACCATACTTTCTATTTTCACATCTGGTTAGAAATCTCATTCATTTTCACCGATCCATTCAGACTTTAATTGTGACCACACATTTACCTGTAACTCCTAGCTTACATCTTCTTACCTTAATAATCCACAATTTTGTTTGAGTACCTACATGTACAATGTGGTAGGCTTAGTGTTAAGTGCATAGAAATAGAACAGCAGAGAAAAATAGGTTTCCTGCTCTCATGTATCTTCTAATCTAGAGGAGGAATAAAGGAAGAAGGACATTATAACACTACATGAGGGGACTTTACAGGTAATAAGTTCAGGGATAAGGAAGTACAAGGACAGAATGGCCAAATACAGTATCAGAAGGGAAGGAAAGGCTTTCAGGAAGAAGTAATGTCAAAACTGAAATGTGAAGGGCGAAGTAAAAGGTAAAGAGGGCGTGGGGAGGGAGAGGAGGCATAAGGGGGGCTGGAGAGTGTGTTTCAACTAGAAGCAAATAACAAGGGTCAATATGCTCAAAAGCAAAAGAGAGTTAGCTCAAGTGCAAAAACACCTAGCATAATGCGGCTAGCGGGAGCTTCCAGCCATCAGACACGGGCGAGATGGTTCCCAGATCCTGTGTCCCACTCGCTCCCCATGAACACCCCCCCCCATTCCCCGTGGATGCTATCTCTTTCTATAGAGGCCAGTTTGCACCACTGTTCATTTCAATCCCACAGCAGCCTCTGCCAATTTTCACTTGCACTTGCAAATGGAGAAATTGAAAACCTATGTTGCTTCTGGGTTGATGTGGAGTGATAAGCCGGAGAATGTCTGGCTGGGCATGTTTTTCTTTCTGTGTTGGAACAGAAAAGAATCTACATAGATAAGCAGCACACAGCAAAATCGCAAACCCAGCAGCGACCATAAAAGCACGGTCTGTCTCGCGTCTCCGCCCCGGGCAAGCACGCTCAATTCATTTCTTCAGACATCGCTCAGAAATTGCCAGAGTGGTTTCCCGCTGACAGACTTCATCGCTGAGCTGTACATCTCTTCACTACAAAGGGGGAGATGAGACAGAGACAAAAAGAGAAACGGATTTACTGTGCTGGGGAAGTTAAGCACACACTGGGTTGGAATTTCATTTCCCCTGAATTAGAGGCTCTGGCTCAGCACAGATGACACAGTGATGCTCCTTTAATAACACAAAGTAAATAAAACATGGAGAAGGTTTTTCGGTTTGCTTTGGGGGATATTCATGCGCTGGTGCTCTGCCTGCCTCCGATCTAGGGACATCGGATATGCTCTTCCTGCCTTTGTGCCACCCTAAAGCTGCAAGGATTGACCTTATTCTTTAAGTCAGAAAATGGTTGAATCTCTTGGGAACCCCTGAAGCCTCAACAAATCCGCAATTTTATCAAGTCCCAAGACCTGGGGAAGGTAGGCAACACACCAAGCTTAAGGCAATGTGGGTTGGATGACCCCTGGGATAACAGCTGCTCTGTGAGAATAAAGATGTGCCCAGGAGGACAGCGTAAGTCCTGTCTAGCCAGCTTTCTCCTGCTGGCCGTTACAGCTTCGGGAGCGCCTACAAGGGCCGAAGGTTGTCCTCATGCAGGGTCTCTAGCACGTTGTAATTTTCCATCTGTGCTCATTGCAGCCCCTGGGCCATCAGACTTTGCAGGTATTGTCACCTCATCTCAAACTCATTCCCCAACCAGAAAAGGGATTTTGAAAGGCACTGGAGAGTATAGGGGAATTTCTGATTTAGGTTTTTGTTTTTTTAATTAGCATAAATCATGTTTTAAAGATCGTTTGTTACTGATAAAAAATTGTTCTATGCAAGTTATGCCTCAAAAATCCACAATTCAACAACGTCCACCTGGATGTGTACCGATGTGTCTAACTTTGTCACTTCCTTTTTAAAACTTTTTCTGACCTTATTTTCTCCAGATATGATCGACCAGGTCTTTTGGTGTACTTCACAAATTCTTCTTTTATCACACTATAACCCTTTCTTAAACTGATTTGTTTCCATTTTTAACTTCCTACTACACTGTAAGCTATTATGACAGGTTGCATTTTCCAAAGATAACCGTGAAAATATCTCCTATGGTACCCGTTCTTGTAAGTGACCTTGACATACCTTCCATTAAGAGATGAGATCTATGTCCTCTTTCCTGGACTCTAGCTGTGACTTGCTTTGAACCAACAGAATGCAGTAGAGTTACACTGAGTGACCTCTAAGTCAAGGTCAGGAAAGTTGATACAACTTTTCTTACAGCTAGGACATTCTTCTAATGCCTATGAGAAGTTCTACGACTACACGGCCACCAGGCAATGAGGATGCCCAAGCACATGAAGAGGTTTTGTGAACACTGATCAACAGCTCCAGCTGATTTTCCAGCCCACCAAAAGATCCTACTTGCAAACACATTGACTACCTTCAGGCGATGTCATCCCTTAGCCATCTGGTCACTCTCATTGAGTTTTTGTCAGCCGAGGCCACAGATACTACAGAGGAGAGTCAAACTATTTTCACCATACTCTTTCTGAATTCTTTATCCACGAAATCTGTGAGCAAAATCTATAAGGCATGAAACTTTGGGGCTGTTCATTATAAAGCACTAGTTAACTGGAATACCATTAAGGGTAAGAACCAACCAACCATACCGTTCAGTCAGTTACATCCGATATATGTTGATTATATGGATGAATGCATACAGATAAACAAACCGAGGATTAAGACACATGAATGCAGATATTATATGTGCTAAGAGTAAACCCCCCAGCACAAAACCTCTCCTAAGGTGCTGAGCCCCAGGGAAACTGGAATAAAAGTTAAAATATTATGAGAATTTATCAAACAAATCTGCCTTCGGCTGGTCAGAAATAGGCCTAGCTTTAGGGTGATATGTATTTGTAAAAGGATTTTTAATTGTTGTTATTTAATAATTTATAGATCCCTTACTTTGCAATTTATTTTATGATTTCTTTAATTTGGGTTGGGATTGCAAAGAAGCAGAGCACAGATCAGGTATGATCCATTCCTCATCTCTCTTGGACAGGTTCCCAGAGGTTCAGACTGAAATGGCTCAAGGTCTACTTCTATAAAAAATTTTGAAACAGATGGCTAACTGTTTGGTATTCACTGATTAAATAACAAGAATGTAGGGCTTTTTTTTTTTTTTTGAGGGGTGGAGGAAAGAAAAAAGACAGAGAAAGACAGACTCCCAGTTAATTATGTTAGTTTCTGTATACAGCCCTATGAAGTGATGCGGATTGAAGACAAAGGAGAAGAAAGAAATGGGGGGGGGGGGATTCACAACCTGAAGCATTACTAGAACCACAGTTTTGATTTTGTTTTAGATTTTTTCCCTCATCTCCTCCATCCTCGGTTACTTAGCCATTGGGATCTGTCTAGTGAGAATAGGCTAGAAGATGCTATTGTTCTCGGACCACTGTTGTTACATGAACTCTGTAACTGGGCCTGTCAATTCTGTAACGTTGGGAAACTGTCCCTCTAGGTAGAACAAATGTTGTTTAATTTGCTGCACGGCAGTTTTGTTAAATAAATCATACATTCATAGAAGCAAAGGAACTTCATAAGAAACTTTGCCTAGAAGATTAGACATATTGTACAGGACTTCAAATAAGGCAGGGTGCACTGTGCAATTCAGAAGATGAATATGTGCTGGGATGTACAAAGGCAATACTATTTCATTTCTACGGATATACAGAGGTAGCTGTATGCAAATTTTTGTGTGCATGTATGTGGGAATACAAATGTAATATTTAAATGGACACACACTTTTCCTTCTCTACAATGAAAAAGAAAAAAAAAAACATTCCCTAGACTTCTAGCACACCTTACACCAATGAATCATCTCTATTCATTTCACAATCATCTGAGTGATAATGGGCGTTTTGCTTAGTGCTAGGAAAGAAGAAAACATGATTTATATTTTCAAGCAATTCAATTGCAATGGACCTCTGGATTGCGTTCAACTCACTTGAATTGCATTCAAGTCACCAAGTATTTATTGAGTACCTATTATGTGCCAGTCACTGTGCTTAGCACTGGAGTTAAAAAAGGATTAAGACATAGCTCCTTTCATCC
Source organism: Otolemur garnettii (assembly GCF_000181295.1). Classification (NCBI taxonomy): domain Eukaryota; kingdom Metazoa; phylum Chordata; class Mammalia; order Primates; family Galagidae; genus Otolemur; species Otolemur garnettii. Next base: position 446,230 of record NW_003852450.1, on the reverse strand, counting down.
AAGAGACTGTAATAGGGAAAGTATGCATAGTACAGGGAGGTGGCACACAGGAGAGAAGCATTAACTGAAATTGGAGTGTGAAAAAAGGAGAAGAGGAGGGTGGAAAGCACAGGAAAGCTTCACGTAGACAGTGATATTAAAGCTTGGTTTTGAAGAAGAGTGTCCAGGGGGAAATTACCAATGAAATATTTCATGTAGAGAGAACAGGATATGAAACAACATAGTGATATTACTTTATATGGTTTGTTTTCTTCAGGGAACCTTAAATATTATTCACTGTTGCTAGAGTGAAAATAACGTGTGACTACAGAAAGAGGTAAAGGCAAAGGAAAGAAAGGAAAGGGAAAATGGAGTAAGTGGGGGAAGGCTGGAGAAGTTAGGAGGAGAGAAGCCATCTGCCCTTCCGGTCATAAAGAAGCTATTTACACTGCTGGGTAGTTAGGCACTGGATGAAGAGTGTTGACAGTGATAACCTTGAACAATTCTCTGGTAGTAAGGAGATGGACTGCATCCAGTGTGGCAACTCTAGGGTCAAATAAGTTAGACAGGAGTTTGAAAATCAAGCAACGATAGAAGAGTATTTTGTGAAAAAGAAATGAATTTGTTCAATCGCGATGACTGTCTTCAAATATTTTCCAGAAGAGCAATGAGACCTTTGCTTCATTCACCTTTAGAAGGCTGGACTAGGAGTGAGTGGGAAGTCACAATCACATGTATTTGGATTTCATAAAAGGCAGAACTTTCTAACAGAGCTGCTCACAGATTAGCTGGGCTATGGTGAAAGTTGGTAAGCATCACCTTCATAGCAGACGTGTTCAAAAAAAGGTGTATCACACCTATCAGCAATGCTTTTGGGTCAATTACTACATTGAGAATGTAGGTGATCCTTCTAAGGTTCCTTCCAAGTCAAAGATTCCATGATGAAGGTCACAAATGTCAATAGATTTAAGGGCCAGGCAGGTAACATCAATGTACAAAGTGCTCACATAAAATTATAAGAGTCAGAGAGATTGAGGCTAAACATACCCAGAATATATAATAGTGTTCTCATTTTTTAGAAAAATAACGAAACCACATATGAGTCAAAAACAACCTGTCTGTGGGCCTAATTTGGCATACTGGCATCCAATCTGTGGTGTCTGCTTTATAACACCTGCCTGAGGTCTGAGTTCTGGTCTAAATTCTATGACTCATTATCTTTATATAATCCCTGATCTTCAGCCAGTTCTCCCATCATAAATCTGTTTTCTCCTCTATTCCAAGAGGGTTTAGATGATCTCTGGGTCCTGCCTACGCTATGATTTATCTCTCAACTAGAGGCAAATACAGAAACCTGGAAGGATGGAATACAAATTTGGTAGGCAGAAAGCAATATTCTAGTTTATGTCTTTATTCTTTAAAGGGGTACTGTACCTACAGAGCTCTGTGCCAGAATGAAGAATGAGTTCTTTGTAAGGATTATGTCTTAATCATCTTTTCTTGTTCATTTTTTCTGTTTCCTTTATTAGAAATATACTGAAATATACAGAGTAATCAACCCAGGCACCCACCACCAGAATTAATAAATTGTTATGTATGCATCATAGTATCTCTTTTTAATAAAATATTAAAGATGTGACTAAATCCTCTAAATCTTCTGTGGATGCCTCTGCAATCCTATTTAGCTCCCTCCCTCTCTAGAAACAACCTCTGTCATGAAGAGAGTTTGAGTTACACTTAGAGTAGACATGTATTTGTTGTACCATAAACAACACATGATGTTTTCTTATGTCTTAAATGCTTACATAAGTGGTGTCATACTCCATGTATTTATTTGGGCCACCTAGTACTTCTTTCCCTCAATCGCACAACCCTAGAGACCCACCAAGTTGATAGATACATATTTAATTTATTAATTTTCATTGCTAAGAAGCATCCTATCCGATTACATAGGGCAATTGATTCTCCTCACTATTTAAACTCTTTCCAGTTGTTTGTTTATATGAAAAAATTGCACTGAACATCCCTATACAGGTTTCCTTTGCACAGGCATCACCAGGTACGTACTGTGCCATTTTACTCAATATTGCCAGTGTGCTCTCCAAGGTGTGTGCCAGTTTATACCACCTTCCACAGAATGCATAGATTTCTATTTTTGTCTAATCTGGTCAACATTTGGTATTTCTCAAACTTTAAAAAATGTTGCCTATCTGCTGGGTGAGAAAACTCAGTGAGGTTTTAAACTGTATTTCCCTGATTAGTGTGAGGTCGGGCAATTTCATCTTTATTAGCAATTTTGGCTTTCTCTTCCATGAATAATCTGTTCAAATCTTTTGCCTTCTGTTCAGCTGAATGATTTATTTATTTTTTTTAATCAGGCGCTAACACTCTGGAGTTGGTCTGCATGAGTTACAAACTTGTCACTTAATAGCTATGTGTACTTAGGAGTGTGACTTAATCTCTCTGTGGCTCAGTGTCTTCAAATGTAAAATGGAGATAAAAATAATATCTCACAGGATTATTATGGTGGTTTAAGAGAGTTAATATGTATTACCCAGTTAGAAGGGACCCTGACATAAAGCAAGTCTTTAATAAATGTTAGCTATTATTATTATCTTATTAGTAGAAAAATGTTCTTTATATATGAGAGATTGATCCTTTATTATGGATATTACAAAACTCTTCTTTGTCTTTTAGCTTTGTTAACTTTTGTCTTGGAGATATTTGAAATTTTAATGTAAATTTATCAATTTTCTTTATGATGATCCTTTATTCTATGTAATTAAACATATTTTTCTTCACAGAGTCATAAAATTGTCCTCTTATATTTTAAAACTAGCTTAAACAAATTTAAGCCATTAATCTACCTGGAATTTGTTTTTACTTAGAGGTAACTCAATTTGCTTTTTTTCTACATGGATAACTAATTATTTTAATAAGCTCTGATTTGTGAGGCCACTTTTCTCATAAATCAAGTTCTCATATGCCCCAAGGCCTAGTTTTAAGCTCTAGTCTTTCTAATTAATATATTTTTAAGCTCTAGTCTTTCTAATTCATATATTTTTAACCCTGTAAATACCACACTGTTTTAATAACTACAGTTTTAAAATACTTCTTATTATTCAGAAGAGTAAGTTCTCTTAATTCTTTCTCATAATTCTCCTGCCTATTCTTAAACATTTTCTCATAGACAGGAATTTTGAAATAAGTTTATCAAATTCAGTGGGAAAAAATTTATTGGAACTTTTATTGGAATTACATTAAATTTATAGATCAATGTGAGGAATAATTTGAAGTATATGTTCCTGATGTTGAGCTTGCATATAGTAACCAAGATTCTTTTTGACCTTGTATAGTTTTATAATTTTCTTTAATAAAAGTATTAAATACCATTTGTTAGATATTTTTCCTAAGCACTGTATGAATTTGAATGCAATGGGGAATGGGCTCATTTTAAAATAACATTCTCTATTTTCCAATTACTATTAAATAAAATCTCACTAATAATTTTCATATGTTGGTCTTATTTTCAGCAATCTTCTTGGACATTTTTTTCTAAAAGGTTTGCCTGCAAATTCTTTGTATTTTGTATGCAAACAATGATACCATCTGCAAATAACAATTACACCAGTTTCTTTCCAATAATTATATCACTAATTTTTTTTATTGCATTTTTGAATTGGCTAGAGCTTCCAGGAACTGCTACATAGAAGCATAATAAAGTTTCTTGTCTTGAGTTTAATGTGAATGCTTCTAAAATCTGACTGCAAAGTATGGCAGTTTAGATATGTTTAGGATAGATGTTCTTTATCAGGTTAAGGAAGTTTCTTTCCATTGCTAATGTGCTGATAATTTCCTTAAGTTCCAAATGGATATTGACTTTATCAAATTTTTTCTACATTCATTGCAATGCTTATTCGGTTTTTTCCCCCTTTTTTATACATGTGTTGAATTACATAAATAGATTTTCTAATGTTGATACATCTCTGTATTCTTGGAATAAATAATTTCCTCAGGATGTACTCTAGGTAAAATACAAATTATTATAGTTTGTTCTTCTGTGCCATAGTGAAATGGAACAATACACTTTGTTTTTTGTACATTCTGTGTCTATTTTTGATATCACACAATATTTTGTAGTCTTTATCTATTTGCTGAGATTGTATCAGATAGAAATTATAATTTCTGATTGGCGGTAAAATCTTTCTATAAAATTGTGTGGGCTTGGTATCTTTTTGTAGTTAGAAATTTGTATTACTGATTTAATCATTTTTGTTAGAGACCATTATTTTCCCAATATTTGGGAAGGCCTACTTATATTGATTTTATTGTACTATAGTAATAGAAAATGTTCTGTATGACATAAATTATTTGGAGGTGTTTAAGACCTTTTATAAACTAATATGTGATCAGCTTTTAAAAATGATGCATGTATGATTAAAAATCGTATGTGCTCCCTACTCTTTGGACATAAGAATATAGCCAGGTTACATGATAGTAGGATACATTATGTTACTTAAATCTTCTGCATCCTTACTAATACACATGTACTGACTTCTTTTTGATCTTTCAGTTTCTAAAATAAGTGTCAAAATCTTTACTCAAGTATTATATATTTCTAGATTTCTTCTTATAATTCTATCAGCATTTATTTTATGAATTTGTAAATGCAAATATACACAATATAAAAATGCATGATAGTTTCAGTTATGAGTAGGTAATGTTTGATACAGCTTGGGTTCTCTGGAAAACAGACATGAAGATGATGGTTAGCATCTAAAAGGTTTGTTAGAGAGGATTATGGGATCAAAACCTGGAGAAGAAAGAGAAGAAAGATGGAATTGGGCAGAAGAAGATGTTGAGCTGTCATAGAGTTTCAACAAAGACCTAAGATGACCCTATGATGACCTCTAGAGCTTCAGAGTCACCTTCCCACCTCCTAGGCAAGGGTACCAGGACTTTTTACCCTCTTCAGGGGTCCTCAGACTTTTTAAACAGGGGGCCAGTTCACTGTCCCTCAGACTGTTGGAGGGACGGACTGCAGGCCCTGGGACAAGTCGGCTGCTAAGCAGGACAGGCAGTGGCGGCAAAAACACCTGGTGGGCCAGATAAATGTCCTAGGCCGGCCGCATGTGGCCTGCGAGCTGTAGTTTGAGGACAGTTGCTCTAACTGGTCAGTCGTTGCATGTGGGATGCCCTGGAAAGAAGGGTGATTTGGGATGAGAAAGTTTTTGCAGGAAAGGTGACTCCCAAAAGCTTACATCTGACAGCCGTTGTCCCTCAGCACTCCCAGGAGCTTGTAGGGTAAGCCCTTAATTCATAAAAAGGGAGCCAGGCAGCATGTGACAGTGTTCGCTGCAGACAATACCTTAAATTGCCCAGATTCACTTCTTCATATAGATTCTGGGAGTAGCTCTTCTAGCATTCTGATAGAAAAACTCAGGAAAGAAAAAATATTGTGATAAACTATAGTCCCCACTACTGTTGCTTATGTCAAGGTCATAACTGATGTTCATCATCTCCCTTTCCCACTATCTATTATAAATATCCCTCCCCCTCAGCTAACAGCTGTAGTGGTTTTGTAGACTGACCTGGTGATGTGTACCAGAACTTCATCCCTGTGGGATCTAATTCCCTCCCTCATTCCCATGATCTTCTCAGATCAGAGTTATGCACTTGTTTGTTTATCATCAAAATTTGGTATAGGAGGAGTAAACAACACACAAATGTATCATCTAGCTGCTAAATATATTCCTCCTGTTCTCATTGTGTAACAGCATCCTGCCCACTTCTGCCAAGATGGTCATTCATTTTCTTACCTGCTAATCCATGACTATGAATCATCCAAAATACAAGATAGAAGCGATAGCTGGGCCCCATTAAAATTCAGCAGCCTTTCATAGCATCTCATGTTTAGACCAGATTAATAATCCCAAATACAGTTCCCAGGCATGGAATATGCTGCTTCCAGAACCCTAAGAAGTCTACCAGGTCTTTTACTTCCTTCTTCATGCCAAGAATACAAATTTCAATAATTTGTTCTTTATTTGGGGAAGAGAGATGATGTCATAAACATCATGTCCCATAAACATATTCATCATGTCATAACATCGATTCATCATTTTTACTACTATTAACAGGCCCTGAATCTTCATAAGGTTTATCTCTGACTTTCTGGAGCACATGCTTCTTAATAAATCCTCCAACTAGCTTCTGCTTTTTGCTCACTTGGTTCCATTAGCATGATGTCATCAATATAGTGAACAAATGTGATATTCTGTGTGGACATCCAGATGGCCCACCTTTCTTTCTACTATATTCCAACACAGGGCAGAAGAAGTAGCACCGTCCTGAACCAAATTTGTAATGTAGCCTGCTTTCTATTTTAAGTAAATGAAAGTTCTGTCAATTCCTCTTTCCTTAATTATGAAGCAGGAGGTATTTTCCAATTATGAACAGTGGAAATATGGCTCCATATCATATATGTGACCCTATTTTAGCCTGCTCCAGCAAACATACCACATCTATGTTTGGGTCTAACATTTGGCTTCCTTTGCAGTGGCCCACTATAATGGATATGTCTTTGTTTTTTTCACAAAGCAAATTGGTGAATTAAATGGAAACTGATGAGACCATTAATCTTATACTTTACAGTAGAGTTTAAAGGTGACACTAATTTTAGCCATTCATACTGGACAATGATTTCTTATTTAATTTACTATCTTGAAATAGGTGAGGGGGTGAGGTGGTTTCATAGGTTTTGACTTAACATTTCCCACTAGAACGTTATTGTCTTATAAGCTAAAAACTCAGGTGTCAGCTATCAAGTGTATCTGTTACAAATTACAAGTTGAAATCTGTGGAAATGACCACTGGATAGGTTCACAGATTTGATAGACCCACTGTGAGCTGGACTTGTTTATTCCTGGTCCTCATTCTGACAGAGGTATCATGCTGACCCTTTGGCATTAATATCAACTTGTCTTCAAAAGTCCTTAAAATATCTGAATAATTCTCTTTCCCCAGAATGCAGCTACTCAATAGAAGGCAGTAGGTCCCTTGGGGAAAATTCTGAAGTAGCTATTTCCATGTACATTTGTTGTAATATTGAAGTGTTTCTCTCTTTTTCAGTCAATGTCTTCTAGTCTGAAAACTAGATATTGGATAGGAGATTATAGTTTTTATTAGAATGATTGCTCTCAGCCTTCTGATCATCATCCTTAAATTCTTTTTATTTTAAAGATAGAACAGCACTCTTATTGGCTATTTCTACGGTTTGGATGTGTATCACAAAGTTCATGTGTTGTAACTTAATTCCTAATGCAATTCAGTTGAGAGTTACAACCTTAAAGAAACAGAGCCCTCCTGAATTGATCAATACCGCTATTGCAGGAGTGGGTTAGTTATCATGGGAGTGAGATCCTGTAACAGAATAAGTTTGTCCCCTTTCCTCTTCACCTCCCCTTCTCTCTTTCACTTATGCATGCACAAGCACCCTTGCCCTTCTGCCTTCTGTATGGGATGATGCAGCAAGAATACCCTTTCCAGATGGAGGCTGCTTGACCTTGGACTTTCCAGCCTCTAGAGCTCTAAGAAATACATCTCTGTTCTTTATAAATTACCTAGTTTCAAGTATTCTATTACAGTCACACAAAATAATACTAAGACAGTTGTACGTGTATTTTATGCCTAGAAATGCCACATTCCATTAACCATCTCCATAACTTTATAAAAGTCAGGCCCCATAACTTCTCCTTTAATCTTATCCCTTATTGTAATAATTGTACTCATCTCATTTCTGAGTATAAAATGCTGCTATTTGACCTGTATTGTTTAGGATCAAGTGAACCCAGTATCCTCTTTTCTCTGTGTTAATGAACTTCTGTAATATTTTTTCCTACCATCTGCCCTGTCTTATAGAAGAGAAACACTGCAGAATTTCATAGTATGCTGATGTTTTTCCTCACCAGTACACTAATCATTCCAATAAAGGATGTATGAGACATGGTCTTCTAATAGTTTTTCTGGTCTTACATTAAATATCCTCTCTAAATTAGCCACTTCTAGGAGCCTTTTAATTCCTTTTATCTACCTCTGTAATAACCATTATGGTTTTTATTCTTCCCTTTAAGTACAGCATCATTTTTTCCAAGTTTCGAGAAACCATCATACTTCCTTATTCACAAGTTCTCCTGAGAGTGCTAGCCAGGGTGTTAATGTCTGCATCCCTATAATGCACCTCGATATTACTTTTATGCTAATTTATCTTCCTTTTTCTTGAATCAGAAGTATCTGAATCCAATCCCAAGTGTACTCTCCCATCTACTCTGCCACATGCTAGTAAGTCCTATAGTTCTCTTGGGGCTTAGTCCTTTATCCCTTCCCTAATAGGTCCAAGATTCTTTTGCATAAGTTTTTATCATAACTTAATATGGCCATGTTATATTCTCACTTAACCCTAGTTATGGCCCATTGTTCCTTAGGAGAGGTGGGGACAGAACCTATGGGTGGGGTGAAGATACCTGTGCCATCTCTGCCCCATGTCATATATCTTGGCCAGTGTCCTGACCTTGGCATAGTAACCCTACCAGAGTTAGGATCTAACCTTTAGAGCTTGACCTTAATCTCCTTTATATGTGGGTCATTATGAAAGTTTTGAGTTACACAAAAATGAAGAAATGTAAAATCTGTACAGAGAGAAGCAAATGAAGGGCTCCCAGCAATACCAATAAGCCAAGCAAGTTGAAACTTGCATGTGTGAATCAGAAAGGACACTGTCAACTGTATTTCTTGGAAGTGAAATAATGGACCATAACACAGTCCTTCTCAAAACTTTTGTAGTGACCCAAATAATTAAGTCCTGTGCCTGCTCCTTACATTTCTCTGCCATTTTGTTCTAGGAGATCACAACTTCTTTGTATTTGACCATAGAGACTCTCTAACTTTCACACTTGACTTTTAATTGCTGATTAATCATGCTTAGCTTTCTATTATCTTTTTTCAGAGCAGTCAGTTGAGCAACAATAGCCACCAAATTCTTCCTTCCCTATAGTTACAATTTCCCCCATATCTTTTAAAATCCAATATATTCTACCAATTAATCCTAACATTATTTTTTTTTATTAGTATTTGTCTGGTATACAAATACTAGCCCTGATTTTTAAAAGTTTTTCATTTCATTCTGCTTTAGAAATGTCTACATATAGCAGAAATTATTTTTATTTCTAATCTTTTTTTAATAAGTGAATATAATTTATTTAAATTTACTGTAATTTCTGATGTATTTATACTTGCATCTATCATTTTATTTGACATTCCTTACCTACCAGATTTTCTTTTTATTGTTTTGGTCTCCCCTTCCCTTCCCTTCTCTTTCCTTCTCCTTCCTTCCCTCCCTCCTTCCCTCCTTTCTTTCTTTCTTCCTTCCTTCCTTCCTTCCTTCTTTCTTTCTTTCTTTCTTTCTTTCTTTCTTTCTTTCTTTCTTTCTTTCTTTCTTTCCTTTCTTTCTTCATTTTTTGTCCTCTATTGATTTAGAGTTAAACCTTTTACTCCCCACCCCCATTTTATTTTGGTATTTATCTTTATAATTTTAATGCACAAAGTTAACCAAATCTAGGATTGACTGATATCTCTATCATACTTTGGAATAAGAAATTTAAAGTAATTCAACTTTAAGTTTCTCCCTATAATCCATAGTATTTTTTGTGTTGCAGTTTCATTCTACTTGGATTTAGTACACATCTCATCCTTAGGTGTAAATTTGATTCATAGATTTATCATTTTACCACTCTTTCCTTTTCATGTCTAAGACTTTGTGATTTTTCCTTTTTCTTGCTTGCATTGAGCTATATACCTTAATAGAAAGTTTATGTTCTATCTAATTCCATATTGGGAACAGAATGAAAGTTTACCATTTCACTGGGTCCACCATATTGATTAGAAGTTTCCTCTTATTATTACTCTTTGTTTGTTTTCAATTCTTGAAAGCTATCCAGTGCATAGAAAATCATTTATGTCAAATATTTATTTAATAATTCTTTATTGAGCATCTACTAAAGGCTGGTACTAAACCCTGGAGATAAGAAAGTTCACTTCAATATTTCTGGGAAATGTTTATTTGTGGTTGAAAGGGTGATGAGAGGGTGCACTTTTCCTTAGAGGCTTTTATAATTATCTCTTTTAGTTAAATATTTCTGAGGATGAATACTCTCCTAAAATGAAGTAGACTGGCTAAGAATTTCCACTGTGTTAGCAATGACAGAAGAGTTTTGATTTCAGGAAAAGACCTTAGGGAAAGGCTGTGCAATTGAAATTCATCAGGAAATGTAAAGTTCATTTCAGCCAAAAAATTCCACCACACTTTTCAATGACCCTAACCTTTCCTCTCCCTTCTGACACATCAAGCCTTTTAGCAGTGTTCCCTCATTCTCTCACTCTCTCTCTCTCTCTCAAAGCTCTAGAAAACAGAGAAATGGTTAGGAAATGGCTATGCTGGAGATGATGGGGGCTTTTCTCTCTGGGACTCAGGTGTGGCCCCACATGCTCCTCAGGGATCTCTGCTTAATCTGATGTGAGGTCAGCTCAGGGGCTGTTTTGCTTTCACTTTCTATGTCTCATTGTTCACAGTGTTTGTCACTCCTTCCCAGAGGCCTTTTGCCACTGAGTAAGAAATGCAGGAAATCAATATGGCTTTAGCAATATTCTAAGTCTTTCTGGGAGGTGCAGCAAAGCAATAGAAAATCAAGAAGGAACAGTCACCCAAGTTTCCTCCCTGCACACCTTCCTCCAGAAGCACTTGACCTCCATCAGACTCCCAGACCTGGCCCACTGAGCTCCCTGTCAGGTCCCAGGTGGTCAATATCAGCTGCTTCTTGTTAGAGTTCTGTTTCCTCTAAGCAGGTTTTGGAAACAGCCTCTGAGAGCTTGTTTTCCATCAGCCCTCTGACATTTCTGGCTCCTTCACAGAGACCCAGTAATTGGGGCCTCCTGGGTCCTGAGCTACAAACACTTTTCTACTTACTCTACAAAGATTTTCTTTTTTCTCTTTACAAAACACAGGTTTGCAGCTGAACTGTTTCCTTGTCACACCTAAGACAGGCATAAAAACCCACCTAATTTTCCTTCTAGTCTTTAGCTCAAAAAGAAAAGTTCTTATTTTTGAGTGGCCCTGGCCCAGTCCTAACAAGTTTTAAGTTTACCAAGATAATTACTGCCTTGTGTCAGATTATTTGAAAAAAAGATTATACATTTAAAACTATGAAAAGTCATTGCAGCTCTTCTAGCACACTTTGTTTGATATTGTCATTAATAATAATGATATAATAGCAATGGCACAATAATTCAATATTAACTATATGTGTGCCAGGCACTTGCTAAATGTTCACATGTGTTATCTAAGTTCATCCTCATGGCAACAGTAGGAAGTAATTGCTCTTCATTTTACTTTTTTACAGATGGGAAAGAAGGAGTCTTAGAGAAGAAAATTATCTTACCAAATTCATATCGCTAGTGAATAGTGAAACTGGAAGTTGAGCCACATAGCCTGGGTCTGTACTACCATGGTGTGCTACCATCTAAATATGCAGCAAATATTTCTTTAGGCCAGGCACAATTTAAATGCCACAGTCACCACACTTAGTAATTAAGATACCATCATTTCTGGAAAGGAGTTCAAACAAAAACAAACCATTGAGTATTAGAAGAAGAAGAAATTAGCCAAAGTGTCAAAGTATTTCTGATAGAAAAAGTGGAATGAAGGGTGGCGCCCATAGCTCAGTGGGTAGGGCTCCAGCCACATACACCAAGGCTGGCAGGTTCGAGCCCAAGCTGGGCCTGCTAAAATCAACAATGACAACTGCAACAACAACAACAAAAACAGCCAGGCATTGTGGCAAGCGCCTATAGTCCTAGCTACTTTGGAGGCTGAGGCAAGAGAATCACTTAAGCCCAAGAGTTGGAGGTTGTTATGAGCTGTGATGGCACAGTACTCTACCAAGGGCAACATAGTGAGACTCTGTCTCAAAAAAAAAAAAAAAAAAAGTAGAATAAAGTAAAGACATGGATCATAAACTAATGGAAGTCATTCTGGTAACCACAAGAAGGTTGTTGTCATGTGGCTGGAGATTGGCTATAGGGATAGATGGGAGCAACACAAGAAGAGCCTGACATGCCATGCTGATCCTCTGGGTGTGAATGTAATCAAGGTATATGAGTCACCCTCATTTGTGTACTATAGAAGAAAGAGTTACTGACAGTTCAGAAGTGGATGCAATTGAGTTCTGGTAAGCTTCTGCTATTCCTGAAATAAGATCCAATTTTTGTGAAGAGAAGTTCAACGTCTTACTCAAGCTTATTATATATCACCCTCCTGCAGATTGGATGGCTATTCATGGTTTCTTATATTTTCTGGAACATTGAGTGATCTTAAAAAAAGAGTTATTGTTGGTGCCTGCTGTGGCACCCCGTCACCATGTGATTAAAAACAGCCAGGACATGGATTGAAGGTACAAGCCTGCAAGAGGTGGGCTTCCCCTAGGTGCAGGAAGAGCCCAAGTAACCTCTGCCATAGCCCTTTATTGAAGCATTATACAATGTGGGGGGCCATGTACAGGACCTACGTGCTTAATGATCCCTACATGCTCTTTCCCCATGGGGTCAACACCCACCCTGCTGCACCACAAATGTCTAAAGTATAACACCCGCTTGTTAATGAGTGATCTTATCTTATTAATGCATGCAGTTCCTTGAGGGCTTGTCTCTAGGCTGCAAAACATGTCCATGCTGGCTAGGAGATTGACTTGCTCCCAGAGCTTTCCTCAAGAACTGATGGCCACTTCTATAAGCCTAGTGTGTGGTTTCCTACAGGTACAGGACTAGAAGAAAAATTGAAGGACTTCACACTCAACAAATTTTTTAAAAGATGTGATTACATTGTGTCATACTCAAAGACCATTTCTAAAGATACTAAGCCAAATAAGAAAGGAAGCTACCACTCACACAAATCAAAGCTACTTGGGAGGCTCAGGCAGGAGGATCCCTTGAGCCTAGGAGGTTAAGAGGTTAAGACCAACCTAAGCAATATAGGAAGATCTCATCTCTAAAAAGAAAAAAAATAGTTTAAAAAGAGATGCAAATATGTAAAAGAACAAATAGGCCACAGTGTCATATGTTCAATGCTAAGAAGAAAGCATAAAATAGTATAAGAACACAGAGAAGGGGTATAGCAGAAGAACTCTGTGGGGGCAGGGGTCCATAATGGGTTCAATTCTGACTCTGCCACTAATTATTAGGCAAGAAGTATAATTTCTTGGGGCTTCATTTTCCTTATCAGCAAAATGAGGATGCTGGATAATATCCAAGTATGCTCTCAGTTTTAAAATTAAGTGATTAAAAATGCAATTATTTTATGGTACCACTGACTTAAAAATACTTGATTAACAAAATTTAGCATATAGAAATGTAAGCTAAGCATCAGTTTTTCCTCCCAACCCCTACTCCCTCTAGAGGTCAATTTCCTGTGGTATAGTTGCAAAAATACTCTCCAATGATGTTTTGTAAGTTGAGAGTTTGGATTTTAAAGTACTAAGTGGCAGTCTCCTAGGCTAGTCCATATTACCATCACATAATACTTTTAAGCATAATCTCTGGAGTCCAACAAGTCTTATTGTGACCATGGGAAAATGACTTAAACATGGTAAATGACTTTTGTACTTCAATTCCTTTATCTGTAAAATGGGGATAACAATTGAATCCATTTTTTAGTGTTTCTGTGAGCAATAAATCAATTAATATATGTAAAGTGTTTATAATAATATCCGAATGATGACAGACATTCAATAAATATCAATTATACTGGCCTATAATGGGGTTCAGTGATTTTTCCATCTAGCTTTTTTTTTTTCTTTTAGGTGTAAGATACTTTCTGCAAAACTAATGCAATTAAATTTATATTTATAAACACTAGGGCAATCACTAAAAACATTTTAAAATGGTATAAATAATAAGTTAACTGAGAAAATAAAATAAAATAACATTAAAACTGTTCAATTAACCTAAGAAGTAAAAAGAAATAAAGAACAGATGGAAGAAATAGAAAACAGCTAGCAAGATGGTAGATTTTAATCCAGTCATACCAATAATCACATTAAATGTGAATGCCTGAATGCACCAGTTTAAAAAAGCTGTCAGATTGGATCAAAAGCAAGCCCCAATAGGATGCTTTCTTCAAGAATTTAACATTAAATATGAAGACATTTATAAATTAAAAGTAGAAAGAATGAAGAAAATATACCATGTAAACATTAACCAATAAATGCTCACATATAATAGTTATTTTGATATCAAACAAAATAGGTACAGAAAAAGAAACATTACAGGGTAAAGAGACATTATAGAATGATAAAAGAATCAATTTTCCAAGAAGACATAACAATCCTAAATTTTTATGCATGTAACATCAATTTCAAAATACATTAGACAAATCCAAATACAATTGAAGAGAAATATGGACAGATCCACGGTTATAGCTGGAGACTTTATTACTCCTCTCTCAGTAATTGACAGAACAGGTAGAGAGAAAATCAGTAAGAATATAGAAGTCCTGAACAACATTACTAATCAATTAGACCCTAATTGACATTTATGAAACATTCCACCAACAACAGCAAAATATACTTTCTTTTTTAAGTGCATGTGGAACACTCACTAAGAAAGACCCTGTGGAGGTCCAAAATAAACCTGAACAAATTTAAAAGAGCAGAAATTATGGAAAGTCTATCCACAGGCTGTAACAGAATTAACCTAGAGATAAAAAACAGAAAGTCAGTTAGAAAAATCTCTAAATATTTGGAAATTAAATACTACAATTCTAACTAAATAACCCATGGATCAAAGAGGAAGTCTCAAATAAAATTTTAAGATTATTTTGAGGTTAAGGAAAATAAACATGCAAAATCCCCAAATGTGTGAGATACAACTAAGACAGTGATTATATGGAAGTGTATAACATAAAATGGTTATAATGTAAAGAACAAAGATCTCAAATCAATAATATAAGCTTTTACTTTAAAAACCTTAAATAGAAGAGCAAAGTAAATTCAAAGCAAGTGGGCAAAATGAAATGATAAAAATAAGACCACAAATAAATTTAAAAGATGAAAAACTATATGACCATTGACAGATGTAGAAAAATCATATGACAAAATTCAACTTCCATTCATAGTGAAAAACTTTCAGTAAAACAGAAATAAAAAAAGAACTTTTGGCCTGGTGTGGTGACTCACACCTGTAATCCTAGCACTCTGGGAGACTGAGGCAGTTGGATTGCTTGAGCTCACAAGTTTGAGACCAGCTTGAGCAAAAGTGAGACCCTGTCTGTACTAAAAATAAAAAAAAAAAACCAAGGCAAAAATTTAAGGTTACTGTGAGCTATGATGACACCATGGCACTCTACCCAGGGCAACAGCTTGAGACTCTGTCTCAAAATAGCAAACAAACAACAGAAAAGAATTTTCTTAATCTGATAAAGTGCATGAGCAATATTCACCAGGGTGTAGTTGTATCATGCTTAAATGATGAATGACTAAATTGTTTCCCCCGTTACCCAAAATAAGGCAATGATGTACTGTCTCTCAACATCATTCTGAAAGTCCTACTCAGTGTAACACAGTAAGAAAAATAAGGGGAAAAATTGTATTTAGAAATGGCTCTATTGTCTATGTAGACAATGCTAATTCTGAAAAAATACTTCTAGGATTAATGTAAGAGCTTAGCAAGATCATTGAACACAAATTAACATGAATGCAAAGTTTAAAAAATGCTTTTTACTTTAACAGCAAAACATATAAAAGTATAAATCTTAAAAATTATGCATATGATTTGTGCATAAACTTCAAAATATTGATGAACATACCATGTTAATAGATTTTAAGACTCAGTATTGCTAAGATATCATTTCTCCTCAAGTCAGTGTATAGATTTGACAAAAACCCAGTAATTTTTTTTTTCTTAATTGAGGTGATTCTAAAATATATATGAAAAGAAAAAGAAGGGCAGTGGCTGTGGCTCAGTGAGTA